>NC_045554.1:32936743-33086743 GCF_009769535.1 Thamnophis elegans
GTTTTCTTGACCACCCATACTTAATAATTGAGAAAGAATCATGAAAGAAATTAATTCATGCTTTCCTTTTGGATTGAGTTGAAGTAGAAAAAGTCAAAAATATTGCAGGAGTGATGATTTTATAGGCAGAAAACTTGCTCACCCTCTTAGAATGTCTTCTAACAGATATAAGTGTAAAAGATGTCCCAGCCCAACCCATCTCACAAGAATTTAATAAAAATACTTTGGGAGAAAAAAAAGGAAAATATAGTTTTATGTCTAGTTGAATTTTTTTTAAAAAAATTAATTCCAGGAACTTTGACAAAGGAATCTACATGGGGAAAGGGGGAGAATTAAATTTGTGCCTAAAATTCCACCCACAATCTACTGTATATACTCGAGTATAAGCCTAGTTTTTCAGCCCACTTTTTGGGCTGAAAAAAGCCGCCTCGGCTTATACTCGAGTCAGTGAAAAATTTGCCTGAAATGGAGGAGAAAAAGGGGCGGGGCCATGCCGCTGGGTGACACTCGTGAATGGCCCAGCACCCCTGTGAGTTTCCCCTCCCTCTGTGTCAGTTTGCCGCGCAGCGCGCACCGCACCATCCCCCCTCCTCACGTTCTAATGTAATGCAGGGCTGTCTTACGATTCCCCTTCCTCCCCCTCCTGCCGCTCTGCAACGATGTCCCACCTCCTCCTTGTTATGGCAAGCAGCCACATAGCGATGTCCCACCTCCTCTGGTACAGTGATCCAATGATAGGAATCACTGTGCCGTGTGTCATAGGAGGTGGGACATCGCTCCCGCGGCTGCACGGGACATTATCATCACAGCGGGACATCAGCATCATGAGGTGAGTGAAGTATTTCATTGAATACACCGCTAGTTTACTGTTTTTCTTTGAAATAAATATTCAAATACATTATTGGTATCTATTTTTATTTTTGAAATTTACCGGTAGCTGCTGCATTTCCCACCCTAGGCTTATACTCGAGTCAATAACTTTTCCAGTTTTTTGTGGTAAAATTAGGTGCCTCGGCTTATATTCGGGTCGGCCTATACTCGAGTATATACGGTAAGTGCATTAAGTCCAATTTTTACCCAATATTGTGTTTTATTCTCAGAAAGTCATGCACTTTATCTAAAACCTGGCAAATGTCAAAGGAGAACTGTATTTCAGTAAAACTATTTGTTAAAAAATATAAAATAAATTATATATGTATGTTCTTCTCCATAGAGTCTGGAGAAGGGAGATAACTGTCTTTCAGTACTTGAAGGGCTGCCATGGAGAAGAGGGATTTGACTGAAAGAATCAGAAGGCAGGACAAGAAGTAATGGATGGAAACATATCAAAGAGAGATTCAATCTAGAAGTAAAGGGAAATTTTCTGAAAGTGAGAACAGTTAATCAAGGGAATAGCTCCCTTCCTGGGATTGTGGGTGCTCTGTCCCTGGAGGTTTTCAAGAAGAGATTGGACAACCATTTGACCAATGGTTGGTATAAAACAGGGGTCGGCAGCATTAAACACTCAAAAAGCCACAAAAGTCCTAACCAGAAGCCCCCCCATTCAATTCTGGAGCTGGCCAGAAGTCTGGTTTCCCCACCATAGAGTCTCCTCCTAGCACCATGTCCTTTCTTCTCTGCCAACTGGAAGTCTGGTTCCACCACCATAGAGTCTCCTCTTAGAGCAGTGTCCTTTTTCCTCTACCTGTCCTAACCAAAAGCCCTACCAATTATGGAGCCAACTGGAAAACCCACCCCTTGCTATAGAATCTTCTTCTGGCACACCATGCTTCCTCCCCCAACTGGAAGAGCCACATGCAGCTCCAGAGCCGCAGGTTGCTGACCCCTGGTATAAGACTTCTGACATCAGTAGGAGGGTGGACTAGAAGAACTTCTGATGTCTGCTCCAGCATCTATGAAAGATATCTCTGTTGAGTATGTAGTAGGATCAATTGACTTCAAGCTTTAGGGCACAGGAAGTTGTTTCTTTTCATTATTTAGTTGTACTTACTAGTACTTACTTTCTTTGCTCCATCTCACCATCCCCAACTGCTACACCAAGAAGTGTTGTCCAGACCAGAAATTATGTTGTCGGTATTGGTTCTATTGCTATTCCTAAGGGTGAGTCTGGCCTTTAAGTACTTATTAGATTAGTTTCTCCTTCCCCAGGTGAAGCTGGAGGAATTATCACTCTAATGGACAATTTTTCAAAGGCCGCTTTGCAGACCTTTTGCATAGATGGTTGCTTCAATGTATGGATTGCCTTCTTTAGCAGCAGGTTGCCTTCTTCTTTCCCTCCAGAGTGGTCTGTGACATAAAGCGCAGAAACCCAGAAACTATTATAAATAAAAACAGAGCTGCATCTGATGTGCATGTTGTTGTTTTTTTTTAAAGAGAAGACAATCACAAAAGCCAAAGAAAAGCAATTAACATTTGAGCAATGGTTCCTTATCCTTTGAGAGATAGCTGGATGTCTTTATTACGCTTTTCACTGGGAAGAAGGCATAAGGGAATGAGCTTCTTACATTTCTAAGAGCTCTGTGGAAAAAGTGAACAGATGGCTACAAACACTTATCTTTTTGGTCATTCCAAGGGGGGGGGGAACCTGGGCAATTAAAAAAAATAGTGAGGATTGTGGTAAAAGTAAAGGTTTCCCCACACATGTGTGCTGGTTGTTCTCAACTCTAGGTGGCAGTGCTCACTCCATTTCAAAGCCAAAGAACCATCACAGTCCGAAGACATTTCTGTGCTCATATGGCCAGTATTACTAAACACCAAAGGCACATGGAGCGCTGTACATACCCACCAAAGGGGGTCCCTATTTTTCTACTTGCATTTTTGCATGCTTTTGAACTACTAGGTTGGCAGAAGCTGGGACATGTAATGGGAGCTCACTTGGTTAGGCGGTGCTAGGGATACACACACACACGCACACACACAAACACATGTTAACACTAAAAACTCTTTAACATTTATATATCAGACTTATTCAATTGTGTTGTGTTAGAACAGCCCTCATATCAAATTCTATCCTAAAATATTTCTTCTCATTCAAGTAGAGGGAAAAGCTGAATTCATATTTATCCAGGCCATTAGAATTGAGTTATAAAGAAGTAATCTTGTATGAAGTCATCTTTCAGAATTATTATGTCTGGCAATTGTCAAAAGCTGTTTTAGCTTAATTGAAAGTTTGTAATAGGAAACACCATGAAGTACAGCTAGAAATATATCCTTTTTTCTATTGTATTTCACCCTTATTTGCCATCAGAAGGCTTTCTATTTTAAGAAACACAATTCCGTTCTTTTGAAAGTACATTTAGTGCTGTTTTCTTTAAACAGAAGGAGACAGAGTTAAAGAATTTTCCATAATAATAAAATTGAGGATCCATTTGACTTGAAAATAACAAGAAACAAATGTAATAAGAATAACAAAAAAAATTATAATACTGCAGCAGTTAAAATTATTGCATTTTAAGCACAAGAAATTCATATGTGAATCTAGACAAATAATTTGTAACACACTAAACCTAGTTTTAAAAATGGACTAAAATTAATCACGTAATTTGCTCTACCAAAGAAATAATGCATAATAATGGTCCAATTCATGCCCCAAGGAACAAAAGCTACTTTCCCACAAGAGGTTTACATTGTTCTACTTCGTTTTATTTCTATAAAAGGGAATGGTTCTGTCATAATTCAAAGTGGAGCTTGGCTTGAGGACATCTTCATTTTAGTTATTGTGCAAATTCTTTGTCAAAACCATTCTTTAATTATTACAAGGATTTTCAAACCTGATCTAGTTTTAGGAATAGCTAAAGTAGATTTGCACAAAGGCTAAGCTTAAATATGACCCATTAATTTGTTTCTGACTGGGTTGTGACAGCCTAAGCAATTGGAATGATTAATAAACCACGTTCAATTAACCATTTGCTTGCTGTTAGCCTGGTTGCACTTCAACCAGTACTATATAAGAACTCAACTCTTTATGGTTCTGCAAAAGAAGGGATGCCAGAACCTGGTTGAATTTGGTATGGATTTTGAAAAAAATACTTAAGATAAATAGTGATGCTTAGATACTTGAACACCTGCAAAATACATGCATATTTTGGAATGATTTCTCTAAGACCCAAAGTTGCTTTTCAAAAGGCAATTGGACTTTTTTGCAGTCCCCCCCACCTTTGAAGATGTTTCCTTGTCATCTGAAGCTTCTCATTGAAGAAGCGTCTTGCATGAGAAGCAAAGCATTTTTAAAAGAAATGTTTTGAAAAGCACCTTTGGGACAATCATGACCTGGATAATTGAGAATCTCCATAAGCCAGATTTGTCCATGGGTGTTTTTTTTAAAGATATAGTTAAGATATCTCTGTCTCTCTGTCTGTAAATGTCTTCATATGTTGTCAGAATTCAACAGTTACTTCACAAAGATGTCTGTATTTCACTGAATGAAATTTTCTGAAATGTAAAGAAGTAACAACAACAACAAAAACCAAAATCTGATGTGAATAGGAAGTAGAGGTTGGTCCTTTCTTTCTGAATTATTTTTCTCTTCCTTACTTTTTATCTGCTGACATCTATTATTGTTCAAAGTCATCCATTGCTTTGGATTTAAAGGACTGTGTTCCCTTGTACCCTCTTTAAGAGTTCCATTGGCATTGTCTTAGGTAGAAATGTTTCAACTGACAATGTAAACATCCAGGTTAAATCTTTCATATAAATTTATTCACTATTGTTTGAAAATAAGTCATAAAAAACCCTTTCAGCTTTGCAGTATTAAGGTAAAACATAAAGAGAGGAGAAAAGAGGAGGGAAAAGTCAAGTAAAATTTCTTGGATGAGGGCTTTTCATGCTTGAATCCAAGTGTCATCTGAATTGATTGCATGTGTATGTTTTCAAGGTTATCGTATGAAATATATTAGGAATTTTAATAGAAGCAGAAATCATTGCAGTAAAACTAAAGACAAATTTTCAGATAGGTTTTAAAACTGAGGACTTTTTCCCTTTTTATAAACTGTACCTTAGATCAGTTCATCTATGCAATATTTCTAATCCTGAGATGATTTTAGGCAAATAATTATTCTTAAGAGCTGTGGTGCACAGTGATTAGAATGCACCATTGCAGGTTAATTCTGCTGACTGCCAGCAATTCAATTCTCACCGACTCAAGGTTGACTCAGCCTTTCATCCTTCCAAGGTCGGTAAAATGAGGACCTAAATCATTGGGGGCAATAGGCTGACTCTGTAAACTACTTAGAGAGGACTGTAAAGCAGTATATAAATATAAGTGCTATTGCTATTGTTTTGGTGAATATCCGTATTTTGTTGTACCCTAGTATCTTAAACATGGTAAGTAGCCAAATACAATAATGCAGTTGTTGTTAGTTGCGAAGTCACGACCCCATGGACAATGTTCCTCCAGGCCTTCCTTCCCTCTACCATCCTCTGGAGTCCATTTAAACTCATGCCTACTGCTTCGGTGACTCCATCCAGCTACCTCATTCTCTACCGTCCCGTTCTTTTGCCCTCAGTCTTTGCCAGCATTAGATTCTTCTCCAGTGAGTCCTTCCTTCTCATTAGATGGCCAAAGCATTTGAGTTTCATCTTCAGGATCTGGCCTTCTAAAGAGCAGCCAAGGTTGATGTCCTCTAGGGCTGACCGGTATGATCACCTTGCAGTCCAAGGGATTATACTGTATACAGAACCATATAGAATATATGGTTCCATTCATCCTTCTAGTTGAATGTCACTTTTCCAAATCCAGTTTAACTGTTAAAGATGGTCAACCATTCAGGCCAGACCAAAATTGAATACCAAAGGTATAAATATTAGAAATACTTTTATTATAGGTTTACAGTAAAAGAACCTAATAATGAATATTCCTCTATTTTCCCTCCATTTAACCTAGGGAGGGTCAGTTTCGACATATTCTCTAATTACACTCCTGTTTTGGACTTGGGTTTCTTTTATCTGTCTTGTATGCTGCTCTTCCTCTTCTTCTCCAAGGTTATTCTCAAAATCCATTACAAGAAACATTAGTAAGAAAGTAGACAAGAGCCTTAGCAGTAAGATAAAGCATCTAGTTATGGTCTTCCCCGCTATGCTGAGTTCTATCTTATATTGTATTTAATGAAAATATATATGTTATCAGGGAATGCAAAAGAAGTCTAGCCCTACTGTATATTCTCTTATGTCCCATTTAACTAAAAGGGAAAGTCTGTTTTCCTTGTTAGTAAGAGTTATTTTAAAAAACCAACTTTCATGGACCATGCATTTCTACAATGCCGATGAAGAATAAATCTGGTCAGTAGAAAAGTGAAGAGTCAAAATATCTTATCAGAAAATATAACAAAATATGGGTTATCACCAGGGGTGGGTTCTGGCTTCTTGTACTGTGTTTTGCTCAGGGACATGCTTCGCGTGGGCATGCTTCATGCACACTAGGCACACATGCACAGAAGCAAAAAACAATGTGGCGGTGCCTACAGCACTGCGAATAAAACCAGTTTGGGAGAGTGGTTGGCCAAGTTACTACCTACTCAGCCAAACCGGGCCGAACCAATAGGAACCCACCTCTGGCTATCACAGCACACAATTCCAGTGTCAGGGTTCCAAGTAGCACCCCCAACAAAAGAAGACTCCGAGCTTGAAGTTTCTCATTTTATTAGAGATGTCATATTGGCACGTCTGGGAAAACCCAAATCTGAAAGCTTCCAGGTTTTCCCCAGCCAAATGGAAGTTCAAGTCCCTGCCCAGCACCCCCATGTCCATCACATGATTCAATCAGGCACTGTCCCAACTGGAGATGCCTCCCAGTCACACCCTTCCAAGTGTAGGGCATGATGTCCTTGAGAAAGTAATGTTATTATGACTATATATCTCCCATGCTGCGTAATCCCCCCTCCCATTTTCCCATGGCATTAAATGAGGCAGGCCTGAAGGCCCAATGGAAAAGATGGCTTCCAGGCCTGACATATAAGTGTGATTGTATGAGAGTAAACAAATGAAAAACCAATGGCATTCCTAATGCCAAGGTTATACTAACAACACAATTTTAGTGACTTTTCTTCCCTAGGTGCCGTCCCTATTTGTATCTTGTTCCCATTGTTTGAAGCTAGATATCTTACCTCTAGCCTCCCCAGAATTCCTTTCTAAATTTTCTTTTGAAAGTTGTTGTTTGATTTATTTAGGCATTTCTTGCTTTTGTCCAATATTAAGGTAAAGGTAAAGGTTCCCCTCACACATATGTGCTGCCCCTGACTCTAGGGGGCAGTGCTCATCTCTGTTTCAAAGCCGAAGAGCCAGCACTGTCCAAAGATGTCTCCGTGGTCATGTGGCTGGCATGACTAAATGCCAAAGGTGAACAGAAAGTTGTTTCCTTCCCACCAAGGTGGTCCCTATTATTCCACTTGCATTTTTTCATGTTTTCGAACTTCTAGGTTGGCAAAAGCTGGGACACGTAATGGGAGTTCACTCTGTTATGGCACTAGGGATTTGAACCACTGAATTGCCAACCTTCTGATTGACAAGCTCAGCATTTTAGCCACTGAGCCACTATCTCCCTGTTGTCCAGTATTATCTCAAAACAAATTGTAGAAGTCTCTGCGCTACTTATAACATGCTCCAAAGTTTCCTAATACAGGTATTTGTTGACTTACAACAGTTCATTAGTGATTGTTCAAAGTTACAGTGGCACTGAGAAAAGTGACCATTTTTTACAGTTACAACCTTTGTCGTATGCCCATAATCACGTGATCAAAATTCAGATGCTTGGCAACTGATGACCAAAGTTATGTGATCACCTTTTGCAATCTTTTGATAAGCAAAGTCAATGAGGAAGCTAGAATCACTTAAAAACCAGGTTGCTAAGTTATCAACTGCAGTGATTCACTTAACAACTGTGGCAAGAAAGATTGTAAAATATATTTTACGATTATAATCAAGATTTATCACTTGTTGTTTGTAATGTACACTGAGTGCTTATGGAACAGAGACAAATTCCTTGTGTGTCCAATCACATTTGGCCAAAAAAGAATTCTAATCTAATCTAAATAAAAAATCAGAATATATTTGCTTTGCCTCCAAATGAAATATTTCATAATAGCCCTTACTGAACACAAAAGCCTAGTTCTCTAGATTCTTTTACTTTTTTAAAAAATAACTTCTTTAAATTTTCAAAACCTTTTATAAGAATAAAAGGAAGATACTTCCCCTTTTAAAGAAATGTACATGGGAAAGACAAAAGATCTAGGTCAATACACTAAAATGGAGATTGCTACTCTCACTCACGTGGGATGCAGTGGCTCAGTAGCTAAGACGCTGAGCTTGTCAATCAGAAAGGTTGGCAGTTCAGCAGTTTGAATCCCTAGTGCCACATAACAGAGTGAGTTCCTGTTACTTGTCCCAGCTTCAAACTAGCAGTTCGAAAGCAAGTAAAAAAATGCAAGTAGAAAAATAGGGACCACCCTGATGGGAGGTAACAACGCTCCGTACGCCTTCGGCATTTAGCTATGCTAGCCACATGATCACAGAGACATCTTTGGACAGTGCTGGCTCTTTGGCTTAGAAACGGAGATGGGCACTGCCCCCTAGAGCCGGAAATGACTAGCATGCATGTGCGGGGGAAACTTTGCCTTTACCTTACTCTCACTCACCTATTAGACACTTTTTTTGAAAAACTATCCCATTATTCTTTAACAGTTATTTTACATTTATTTGTTGATCACTAAGAATTACGCAATACACTGAATTCAAATATTTATAGAAATTGCATGAAGTCCCAAAACTGGGGCTGCTGTAATTATTTATAGATTGCTTTATTTCCTACATTAGTCCACAGCACAACCTATTTTGAACTGTGGCTTTTTTCCGGAGTGCTCAAACGACCAATCTCGGGCCTAATTCCTTCACACCATGGCAACATTTTAAAGAAATGTCAGGGAGTCATTGCAGTCTAATGATAAAAGGGTTGGGTTAGAAGCAGGGCAAATCTACCTTCAATTGTGAATGCTCACAGGATGACTTCAGACCAGCCGCTATCTCTCAGACTAATTTATGTTACAAGGTGTTGGGTAACTGGGGGGTGGAGAATGGAGCAATATACATTTTCCCTTGAGCTCTGAAAGGCTGGCTAAAGAAAAATGTAGCTTGAAATGCTTGGGCTCAATTAAACTTACTTAGGAAAGACATGCAAGCCGTATTCAGATAAATGAAGGAAAGCCAGAGGGAAGAGGTAAAGAACTATTTTTCCGGCTTGCAGAAACTGAGTCTAGAAATAACTAGACAAAAGGAATAGAAAAAAAATGCCTGATCTCTAGATCTAGATGAGATTCCAACAATCTCTTTATGGAAGTTGTGAGCATTTCTGGAGCATTTTTCTAAAAGACTTATTTAATTGAGTTGTGATGGTGCAGTAGTTAGAGTGTAGTACTGCAGGCTACTTCTGCTGACTGCCAGCTGCCTGAAATTTGGCAGTTCAAATCTCACCAGGCTCAAGGTTGACTCAGCCTTCCAGCCTTCCGAGGTGGGAAAAATGAGGACCCAAACTGTTGGGGGCAATAGACTGACTCTGTAAACTGCTTAGAGAGGGCTGTAAAGCTCTTTAAAGTGTATATAAATCCAAGTGCTATTGCTATTGCTATTAATTGTTGCTCCTGCATATCGCATAACTTTGGATTAGTATATTCTTGTAGTTCCTTCCCATTCTACAGCTTTATGATTCTATCAAAAGTTCACTCCCTCTCTCTATTTCATGGGAATCTATAGAGATTCTCCTTAGTCCTATGCCCTTCTATTCTGGTTATGTCCATGATAGAAGGGCATAAATCACTCTTCTTGTTCACCTTTTGTAAACAGAGAATTTGAGTGAAGATTCCATGAAATGGCACACAGTGGCTTGGGTAGCATCTTAAGCAAAAGAGACCAACATTGTAACATGTCATTATGTTTCTGTATTTGCAAATGTGAGTTTAAGAGTTAAATATTGTGACTAGTGACACTGGGCTGTTTTTATTTTATATACTCTTAATTTGGGATATATTTCACAACCTAGTGCTTTCCTAGGCATGATGGAGAAATTGAATTATCTTCTTAATCCACAGAAATGTGAATGTGTCCATAATTTTTGTTTGATAAAAGCAAGAGTTTAATATTTTGTTTTGGCTGCAAGCCACCACAAATCCTGAGCAAATACACTTGTTCAACATTGTCAATAAAAATAACAGCAACCTAGAGCAGAACAAGTCATCATTAATAAAATTCAAGCAGGAAATTAATGATCCAATCTACTGTCATTTGCAGAATTATTCAAAAAGCAGTTGGATGCTTTTGGTTGCAGATAATGGAAAGCCAAACACTGATCTGATAATGTCTTCATTTGAAATTGCCAATGAATAGACAGCTATTTAAATCTGACCAATAACAATATTGCTTCAGAAAGCAATGGACCAGCAAGCAGTAAGGTTTAAAACTAATAAAACAACCCCCCCAAAATCTTCAGTTCCTCAATGTACATATTCCATAAAGCAGACACCAACTCCCCCCCCCCACCTTCCTGTGAAGGTGTGAAACTCATTGTTCAAAATGATTGGGAAAAACTTTCTTTTCTTCCAAGCCGAAGATGCCTGGGAGGGAATAGTTAGGCTTTATCAGGGCCTGAACTAAATTCTTGCAGAAGGTAGTTGAAATTAGCTCAAGGACTATTTGTAAAATGAAGTAAACATCAGATGTGAAAAAAAGGATACTTGGAATTTTAATTCAGTTTAGATTTGCCTATAGCAGATAGTGGTCTGATTAAGTGTAGAAAAAACACAACTGTTATATGCTTAAGGTGGATACATCTCAGAGGTGGTATTCAGCCAGTTCTGACCAGTCCTGGAGAACCGGTAGCAGAAAATTTGAGTAGTTCGGAGAACCAGTAAATACCACCTCTGAATGGTCCCGCCCCCATCTGTTCTCTGCCTCCCAAGTCTCAATTGATTGGAAGGGAATGGGGATTATTCAGTAACCTTCCCCTGCCACTCCCTCCAAGCCACTCCCATCAAGCCATGTCCATCAAGCCACACCATGCCCACCAAGCCACACCCACAGAACCGGTAGTAAAAAAAATTGAATCCCACCACTGCTACATCTTCAATCGTCACTTTGGAGTCCTTGGTGCTCTCTGAGCTTGATTGTTTGCTTTCAAATGATTCATTACCTGATTAGGTAACATCACCAAAACTTTACAGGTTAACCCAGATCCCTTCTAATGCAATCTTTACACTCTTTACATTTTTCAGTTTTAAAGATTTCCAGAAATATTTATGAAATACACTTTAAGCTTCTCCCATGCTTGTTTGTGCACTTTTCCCAGTCCAAGAAATTAAAATCCTATGTAAATATTTTGCCTCCTTGGCAGAGTGCAGATTGCAAAGATACGTTTGAGGGACATTCTTTGCTACATTGAGAAACTTACCTAATCTTTTAGTTGTGCTGCTTGATAGAATTGTGAATGATATCTCTCAACACTTAAGTGTAATTTATTATTATTATTTTGTAAACTGTATTGGCCACCTCTCTTACCACAGGGTAATTCTTTAGAGACACGTATAAGCAGTTAGCAAGCAATATTTTTCCCATGGAAAACAAATTAAATCAGGCCATAAATTAATCATCTGGACTAGAAATAGGGTAGATAAGAAATAAATCAGGCTGGAATGTTTACAACAAATAATTCAGTACCGGCTGTATATAGTCCATGTGTGTGCATACTGAAATTTAAAGTTTAAGCATCATATGATGTAAAATAGTGATCTGAGTAGCTTTGGTTTTCCACAAAGCTGATTCAATACCTGAATCAATTTACAAATTGGAAAATTGAATCAGGTGCCTTCGAATGGATTATATTAATTACAGTTACTTGTATGTGTGTACACAAACAATTTGTCCCAATGTGTATTGGCAAAAGATACATCATGTGGAAATTATATATATATATATATATATATATATATATATATATATATGTATGTATGTATGTATGTATGTATGTATGTATGTATGTATGTACGTACGTACGTACGTACGTACGTACACACACACACATATACACACACACACACACACACACACACAGTATGTGCTTAGTCCTTGACTTACAACCGTTCATTAGCAATTGTTCAAAGTTACACTGGCACTGAAAAAAAATCACTTATGATAGGTGGCCAGTTGCATGTTACATTTGCAACTGGCCATGTGATCAAAATTTGAGCTTTTGTTAACCACGTGTATTTACTTCCGTTGCAACGCCCTGAGGCCATGCAATCATCATTTGTGATCTTCCCAGCTGCTTCTGACTTAGCAAGGTCAATGGGGGAAGCTGGGTTTGGTTCATGACCATGGGATTCACTTAATACAATAATATGTTTTTTTTATTCTAATAAAAATGGGCGCAACTCGCTTAAACAACCACATTGCCTAGCAAATGGACATTATGGTTCTCATCATGATGGCGACCTGTACTTTTAAAAACTCTTGAATATTCATCAGACCTGAAATGAATATATAATGATTTTGCACAGGAATGTGAGGTGGAAGAATATCGGATACTTTCGGATCTAGTCTAAGGTTTTCTGCAGAACTCTGCTCTAATACAACTACTACTACAATAGGCAAATGCCCCATCTGGAGAGACATTCAAGAGATCACAGGTTCTACTGTTGTCAGTTGTCCAAACCAAGCAAAACCATGTTTATAAATAATGTGCAGGTTACTTTAAGTTCATGCAAATCATATGTATGTATGTATGTATGTATGTATGTATGTATGTATGTATGTATGTATATGTTGTATTTGTGCTGATAAATAAATAAAGGGAGCACAAATACAACACATATGTAACAAAAAGGCAACAGTAAAAAATATTGGGTTTCTGTCTGGATGGTCTTTTGTGACGAGCCGATGGACAGAGAATGGAAGTAGTGAACTTCCTCCCATATTTGGGCATACCGGGGGTTGTAACTCATATGTATGTATGTATGTATGTATGTATGTATGTATGTATGTATGTATGTATGTATGAATGATATATCTGAACTATGTCTGCATGGCTTCTGACAACCTCCCAAAATGAGAAGGTTGCTAACCCATGAATTAAGGTAAAGTGGCAGTCTATATGTAGCAGGAAATGCCTTCCTTGTTGTTTGCTAACTTGTGCCTGTAACTAAAGCTGTCTAATAGCCGAATCAAGAAAGCCATTAGGATAATTCTGCTAATGGAGCAATTAAAACAACAGCAACAACATCAGGACCATTTATTTTCTCTGACACGGTATCAGGCATATGAACACTATGGCGTGGGAGTTTCTGTCCTTGCCAAATTAAAGTCAGGAGAGTCTCTCCTTCTGTTGATTTAGAATTAAATTGGGCCAAAATTAGACACACCTGGCATTTTACTCCTTGCAATATTCAACAGCAAAGTATTATTGGAAAAGTGGTGATTTTTCAAGTTACTTAATTTTGCTTTGTGGATTTGTAATAGATAGGGTGTTACTTTATAAAGTTTGAACTCAGGACAGTTGAGCTGGGATGGGGGGAAAAATACCTTTCAACAAATTGATTCAAATCAGTTTGGTTGGAACTTAATTTGTTTCATCATTCTTTGCTGCTTTTATAGCAAACAAAATAAAATAAAAAGTGGGAACTTATCGCTTCAAATCCTAAGATCTGGTTCACCCTCCCCAAAAAACGTGATTGTGGTACAAAAAAACAGCTATTGAATTTTAATGTGTTGATATAATACAGGAGTGTCAAACTCAAGGCCCGTGGGATGGATCCGGCAAACAAGGTGCTTAGATCTGGCTCATGGGGCCACCTTGGAAATAGCAAATGACCAGCCTGCAGTGCCTCTACCAGAGAAAACGGAGCTCGGGAAGGCCATGCGTGGGCCTCCCGGTCTCTGCTTTTGTTGGCAGAGGGCTGCAGAAGGATCCCCTCAGCCCGGTCTGAGCCAACGCAGGTGCCCCTGACACGACTGATGTCAAGTTGGCCATGCCCACCCTGGCCATGCCCACCCCAGCCATGCCTATCCATCCACCCCGAGGTCAAACACAGCCCTGATGCAACCCTCAATGAAATAACCCTAACCCCTGATATAATAGAAGAAAAAGGTAAAGGTTAAGATTTCCAGTTGTGTTCAGTTGTGTCCGACTCTAGCGGCCAGTGCTTCTCTGTTTCTTAGTCAATGGAGCCAGTCTTTATCTGAAGACATTTTCTGTGGTCATGTGGCCAGCATGCCTATGCACTAAAGAGGAGTCAGCAACCCATGGCTTTGGAGCGCATGTGGCTCTTACATCCTTCTGCTGCATCTCCCTGTTGCTGGTAGTCTCCATAATTGATAGGGTTAGGGCAAGTAGAGAAAAAAGGATGCCGCACTAGGAGAAGACTCTATGGTGGGGGAACCGACTTCTGGTCGACTCCAGAATTGAATGGGGGCCTTCCGGTTAGGACCTTTGTGTCTCTTTGAGTGTTTAAGGTTCCCGACCTATTTATCTACTCACATTTGATGCTTTAGAACTGCTAAGTGGGCAGGAGCTGGGGCAAATACTGGGAACTCAACCCATCGCGTGGTGCTTGGGTCTCAAACCTGGGCTGTCAGCTTTCCAGTTGACAAACTCAGTGTCTTTAACAGCTGAGCCATCATGCTCCTTTTTGATGGGAGGGAGGGAGGGAGGAATCCTTCTGAGCTAGTATGTTGCTTGATCTCTTGTGAGATCCTTCCAGACCCTTGTGATATCAGTGAGAATCTTAAGGTGTAATCTAAGGTTACAATTTTTGTTTCACCAGGAGGAGTCAAATTGTTACTCAAGATTGATCGGAATAGAAGTATCTCATTAAATTTAATTTAGTTAGTATTCCCTAAGTTGCTCCTTTGGTGGGTCTCCTTCTTCAAGCTTCCTTGAAATGTAGCAAAAGACACAAAGCAATGCTCTTAAGAACTTGGATTGAATTACCTCCAAGAGTTTTCTCTTGCTGTTTTTTGTACCTTTATAGGCATAAATTTGTGCACCATAAAGTATTAAGCTCAGCACTTTGAACCTGAAAAACATGATTAGAGTGGGAACATAATTATTTCTATTGTGGTTGGCAAATCTAATTATTGCATTGGAGGGTTTTTTGTGTGCATGAGATGAAACGGGGTTCTTTTCTCTGCTCTTTCCAGTTATTAGAAAATTGGAACACAATTCCTAAGTGTTTAAAAGTCTTAATTTACTCAATTATATTGTTGATTTTTTTTTAATTGCGGGAAAACATTAGTGTGTTGTTTTATAAGTACAACCACTTTTGCTTGATAATAATTCATTTCTAATTTTTCTTCCCTACAAAAAGCACCTAAGGCTCCTAAACTCTATTGAATTCGTTTCAGGGACAAGATAACCAATATCACCCATAACTATTGGTTTATTTGCTAAAATTGGGGAGTGAATTTTACTTTTGTTAGGGCTCATAATAAGGTGTTGGTGTAATGAGAACATTTTAAAAAGGATGATAAACATGCAATTTTATTGGGAATTGGGACTAAAAGCTGCAGATGTAATTGCTGTCCATTGACTTGTCTATGCAGAAACGCCATTAATAAAATGGATATCTGCAGATGGTTTACTATTTTCTTTTCCTAATGATCTTTTGCTAATGATCAAATCTAAAACTATTTTCAGATCTATGAAGGCAGCATAACTGAACATTTGAGCTCAAGAGTAATTGTTCCTGGCAGATGATTTGAGTTAATCATATAGTTGATTATCCTGTCCTGATATCAAAAAAGAGTTGATTTTGTGCTATGCAATCATTGAGTTTCTCACACAATTGTTCAGCACTTAATTTACTGGTGGAGTGGGGTTTGGATCTTTTTATTCTCTTTTGGGCTGGTGGATTGTCTTTTTTGCTCCCCCCCCCTCTTTCTATATCTATATATCTATATATTTACATATCTACATATCTACCTACCTACCTACCTACCTACCTACCTACCTACCTACCTACCTACCTACCTACCTACCTACCTATCTATCTATCTATCTATCTATCTATCTATCTATCTATCTATCTATCTATCTATCTTCATAGATTTTCACGGGTGTAGGGTCTTTTCCCATGTAAGATTGAGATTGTCTTGGCAACGTTTCGGCGAGGTCTCACTTGCCATCTTCAGGCTGGTGTTTTCGGCTTTGTGTTTGTGTGAGTAAAGTGTGGTCAGAGGTGCCGTCTTTCTATAAATCTTGGTGGGTGGGTGTGGAGTGCTGGCTTTGTTTCAGTAAGTGGGTTGATTGGCTGTGTAGTTGTATCATGATTGGTAGATTGGTAGATACACCAAATCCAAAATAAAAGCATCTCCCATCAGTGAAGAGATCCAGCAAAGAATCATCCCCAGAGAGAAATCTTCCAGATGCCCCAAACTCTATGGCCTCCCCAAGATACACAAAGAAGGAACACCACTCAGACCCATAGTCAGCTCCATAGGCTCATCTCTACACAATCTTGCCAAATTTCTCTCCAAACAACTCCAGTCCTATGCAGAATCCATCACCGCACATGTACAAAACTCACTCCACTTCATAGAAACAATAAAGAAAAAAATCTACAACCCAGCGACCTACTCGTGAGCTTCAATGTCATATTCCTCTTCACCCAAGTGCCTATAAAAGAAGCCTTCACAACTATCCAGAGCAAACACAACCCCCCATAACATATCCTGGACCTGACCAACCACTGCCTAACCAACACATACTTCATCCATAATGGACAAAGATACAAACAGATAGAAGGAGCACCCATGGGATCACCCCTCTCACCCATCATCACAAACCTATACATGGAACATTTTGAAACTAACGCCTTAGATAAACCTGAACACAAACCCAAACTCTGGCTTAGATATGTTGATGACACTTTTGTGATTTGACCACACGGGAAAGAAAAACTGGACAACTTCCTCACACATCTCAACAGCCTACACCCCAAAATACAATTCACTATGGAAATAGAAGCAAACTTCCCTTTCTGGACATCCTAATCTACAAAAAACCCAATGGCTCCCTAGGACACACCATCTACCAGAAGAAAAACACACACCAACTGCTACTTAAATGCACAATCCCATCACCACCCTGCACAGATCAACTCTGTAGCCAACACCCTCATCTCCAGAACCAAACGCCTAGCCAACAAAGACCACCTGAAAACTGAATTACACACTCTCACAAATGCATTAATCTCCAACGGATTTCTGATTTGCTTAAGACAATCTTAGGAACACCAATGTCTTCTTTAAAACTATTAGGGCACAGTGTACATCAAGTGTCTTTATATTTGGCCGTTTGTTATTTAGTGGGACGGTAAACAGCAATACAAAGGGACACGCTGGCTCAGTGGCTAAGACACTGAGCTTGTCGACCAGAAAGGTCAGCAGTTCAGTGGTTCAAAAACCTAGCACTGTTTAATGGAGTGAGCTCCATTACTTGTCCCAGCTTCTGCCAACCTACCAGTTAGAATAGGAACCACATTTGGTGAGAAGCATTCTGTGTGCCTTTGGCATTTAGTCATGCAAGCCACGTGACCATGGAGACATCTTCAGACAGTGCTGGCTCTTCGGCTTTGAAACAGAGATGAGTACTGCTCCCTAGAGTCGGGAACATATGTGCGAGGGAAACCTTTACCTATAAATATATGATAGATGATCTATGTATGTTTTAGGAATACAGATTTCATTACATCTTTGGATAAGCTTTCAGTTCATTTCTCAGTTCAGGTACACCCTCACCTCCTTCTAAAAGAAGCTGCAGTTGCTCCTGGGTTTACACAATCCCAGGAAAATGATTTGGCTCATACTTTAAATTAAACAAAAAGTTTTAATATATAACCAGTCAGGTTTTGTGTTTTGAGAACTTGGTGGTGCCCTGCAGTGAATAGATGACCTGCTTTATAAAAGCTAATGTAACTGCTATTACAGAAATGTTTTAGTTGAACCTGAGTGATCGTGAGAAGTAATAGATCCAATATTTGTATGTACAGCAACCTCTTTTATCTGTCTAATATCTCCATCTCTACATGAAAGTGAAGGATGTTTCTCCTGGTTACTAATAAACAGCTTTTATTTTGCATATCAAAAGCATTGTTAATGGCTGAGAACACAAGGAATCTTTGGTTTCTTCTGGATTGGAAATGAAGGCACCTGCTGGCTAAAGAGGAACTCCTGATGCATGGAACAAGAGCTTTTAAATAACAAACAGTTGGTTGCAAATGAGTGGGGGTTGACCTTCACATCACCAGCAGCGCAAGGTGTTTTGACTGATCTCTGAGAACAGTCCATTTTTTGCAATAACACAAAATGATAAAAGACTTATTTTCTTACATCAGGTTGACACATTTAGAATTCTGAATGACATTGATCATTTCAGCAGCCATGTTGAAATAGCAATAGCACTTAGACTTATATATCAATCTATGGTGCTTTTACAGCCCTCTCTAAGCGGTTTATAGGAGTCAGCATGTTGCCCCCAACAATCTGGGTCCTCATTTTACCCACCTTGGAAGGATGGAAGGCTGAGTCAACGAGCCTGGTGAGATTTGAACTGCTGAACTACAGCTAGCAGTCAGCAGAAGTATCCTGCAGTTCTGCACTCTAACCACAGCACTACCTTGGCTCCTCCTCAGAAAAAGAGATTCTCTGATGTATGTGTGCATGCACATGTGTCTTCAATGAAGCAAGTTTATTTTATTTATTTATAGCCTGCCTTTATTATTTTGACAAAGAACTCAAGGTAATGAACATATCCAACACATCTTCCTCTTCCTGTTTGCCCACAATAATAACAACTCTGTGAGAAAAAGTGATAGGCCCAAAGTCACCTGGTTAATTTTCATGGCTAAGGTGGGAGTAGAACTCATGGCCTCCCACTTTCTAATCTGGTGTCTTGAACACTAGACCAAAATGGCTCTCCAATCTGTCATATATATTGTTTGTTGACAGAGTTCTGATTGTCAATAAGATCTGAAGGAGGCAACTAATTCCAGAAATTGAGAATACCACCAAGACATTTCGTGGTAGATCACTGTAACATTTCTAACTTAGTGCCTTCACCACCAGACTAATCTGGAAATATTTCTTTTTCCAAGATGTTCCAAAAATGATGGGGATTCTGTGTTTTATATGCTATGATCAATTTTAATAATTTGAAATGATCCCAATGTTTCTAATGGTGCCTTGGATAATAGCAGACACAATAAACCAGTAGATACAGAAATTAATCCGTGACTGCACAAAAAGTAACTTGTGTAAACATATTCATAACTAATGATCAGATGGATAAAAAGTTCAACTGAGAAGCGGAAGAAAATTTCTCTCCTGCAACATGCTCTGGATGTTATAATCTTCACATTGGCTTTTATTTTTATAGGTGCAGATTCATGTGTTGATCGGGAATCTCACACCTCTTCACCTTTCCTTTTTTCACACCTCCTTCAAGTGATAAATTTTTCTGTTTTATTATTTTTGAAAAGAAAGCTTTAGGTAAAATATAGCATTGACTTGTGAACTGCAATTGATTGTGCTATACTGATGGTTTGCTTGAATGGGTAATGCATAAGATGCATCACTGGGTACTAGGGAGAGAAAAATTCACTACAATCCATATAAAAATAAAGAAGTCAAAAATGCAGAAAATATGGATCTTCGGACCAAAACATAAAATAAACCCTTGGAGTGGAGGTGGCGCAGTGGTTAGGGTGCAGTACTGCAGGCCACTTCAGCTGACTGTTATCTGCAGTTCAGCGGTTCTAATCTCACCAGCTCAAGGTTGACTCAGCCTTCCATCCTTCCGAGGTGGGTGAAATGAGGACCCAGACTGTGGGGGCAATATGCTGATTCTGTAAACCGCTTAGAGAGGCTGAAAGCCCTATGAAGCAGTATATAAGTCTAACTGCTATTGCTATGTTTCATGCTCATCTATTGTTGAAATGCGCCCTGTTGACTTCAATGATTGGGCTTGCTCAATGGAGACAAAACTGACTTAGGCAACAGGCTCAATTCCTGACATAAGACAATGAGAGCCAATCAAACCCAGTTCTTTATTTGTTTATACTGAATGGACAGATTCTTGCAGATTAAAGCTATAACTTTCTTAGCTATACACAGAGTGAGGTTTAGAGGTTTATAGAGGTTATTACACTTGTATGCCGCCCTATTCCCGGAGGGACTTGCTTCCATTCCATTAGGGAGCAATTCTAATGTGCGGTTACTCCAGATCTCTTCCATCACCCCCTTCCAGTTCAGGATTGCACTATTGTGGCCCACCAGCAGCCAGCAGAGCTGCAGTTGGGGAGGAGCATGGGCCAGTCCTGGAATCTGGGGAAGGCTCTGATGAGGGCTCTGTGTCAGAGGCAGAGAGGAAGCCAGATCCATATGTCAATTATCAGCTGCTCTCAGAGTCAGACATCAGTGAGGCAGATGAACAGCTGGAGCCTGTTCCCAGTGAACACATGCACAGAGCTGCCAGAAGAAAAGAACAACTCAGAAATCAGGATAGACTTGGGAGTAAAGTCACAGGTGGAAGGTGATTGGTCCCTCCCAGAGGAAATAAAAGAGGAGCAAAAGGGGAGTAGGCTTTTGCAGGAAACAATTAATTTGTTTGGTCATTAAATTCATTTCAGGAGTGTGGAGATCTGTCCGTGAATCTCAGAGACTCTGTGCCCAGTCTTTCCTTGCACAGCATCTCATTTGGAAAATATTTACATGGCAGCGTTTCAAGATAGATAAGGTCTGTAGTCATAAATATTCCTTTGAAATACTGTTTGCCAGGCTTTGCTGAATGTGAATGAGAGGAGTTCACATTTGTTTAATAAAAGGGGTTTTGTTGGGACCAAGACTCCGCCTCATGCTTTTTGGAGAAGCCTAGGTCAGAACATGCACAGTGACTTAATCTGGGTGTTTTTTTCTGAAAAAGTTCTGAGCTAGTCAAATCCTCCTCCATTGCAATGCACAGTCTATCATGTTGGCCAGCCTAGTATTTTGTACCTGTGATTCTCAAGTGCCATCTCCTGGGAACATAACATCTCCTTCAAGAATGTTGCTATTCAGTGTTTCCCCATGAGATACAATCCCAAAATCTCACAAATATGATAATTTAGGCAGTGTGGTGAGAGAATATACTTGCAGTGGGGATATTGATGCCCATGATACTGTGTTGATGTGCACAATCCTGTGTGGGTTATAATAAAATAACACTTTAAATAACAGAAACAGAATGGTGAGGATAAGTAGACTAACTGCGATAAGGAGCTTGTCTTTTCAGTAAAGGTTGCCGTGTTCTTATGAGCAGTCAAAAATAACTATTTAAAAGAAAACAAATTAGAATAAATATTCATAAGTACTTTTGCAGTCTCCCAATGTGCTTGCTACTTATTCTTAGCTTATTTTTAGATACTTTTAGCGGTAGGAAGATATACTTCTGTTGATTGTTCTAATTTTGCTCTTTTACTATACAGTGAGTTAATATTTTGTATTGATTTGGGTATGGACCTTTTTGGAACAATAAAACTATGATTATGACTCTTATGATAAATCGAATGCACCAAGCCCAAGATGTAAGCCCCTACCAAATTTAATTAAACTTAGACCCAGGTAACTGTACGTAGGATTGCATCTTTATAGCTGCTCTTGCAAAGCGCCTGCACTAGAAAATTCAAATACAGTAGTCACATTGCCAGAGATGACTATTAAAATTAAAGGCTGCATTTTTCCATATTACACGCTGCATTAGCCATGTGAACAATTAAGCATCCTTAACTTCAATTGCAGATGTGTCCTCATCATTCATAAGTCTGAATTTATTTCTTTGGGAAGTGCTGTAGCCGAAACAAATTATACCATGGTTTTAAGTTGTTTTCAAATCAATTACAGAGTATGTTTCTAGAATCAGAAATCTTTTTCTGTGTGCACAATATGCCTAACATACCTTCACGACAGTATTTGTCTCTTTTTCTTTGCATATATTATTATTACTGTTGTTATTTTCTGTTTACAACAACATGGAGTCAGTTCTTTAGCTGAGGTTGGCCTTCATACATACTGAGTTCTTCCCAGAACCTGGGATGTCGTAATGTATTGGCATAATTTATGTGTGGATCTAAGCAGTGTGGCTTTTTGCAATTGACAGATGGAAATGTTGCCAGTACACAGATTTTCTAAGTGCTGTCCAATATTTTTTGGTATGATACCGTGTGTTCTGATGACCACTGGGATGACCCTGGCTGGCTTATGACATTATCTTTTAATTCTGATTTTCTGATTTCGAAACTTGGAGACCTTTCCAATTCTTTGTCTTCTGTTCTAAGGTTCTTCTTTTCAGCCACAGTTGTATCTGGCATTTTAACTTGCTCATTTTTTATTATTTATTTACGATCATCATCACCACCACCATCATCGTGATCCTTGGAACTGGTGTTGACCTATGCAGATTTTGAATGAGTCAGTCATATACCATTAGCCACTATGGAATCTCTCACATCTAGTTAGCCCTTGAATTTGTTGCAGCTAAGGAGAAATTAACACTGATTGATGGATGATCACTTAGTATGTTGGCAGGCTTTCCAATTTTCTGCAAGGAAACTGTTCTATTCTTTACCTTCTGTCTATCTTCTGCACAGGGACAGTAAAATGTATGTATCAGGATGCACACCCAAGAATGAGGATCTGTGTCGCAATCCTGCAGGTCTTTTTTCAACATTTATGATTTTATGATTTTGAAAAAATGTTATACTGAATGTCAAGTGTCTTGGGTAAAATGGATTCTTTTTTAATCTTTCTATTTATCAAGGGCGGCTGATATACTTGCATTGCACACTAGCTTCAGTGCTGCGCAAAGAAAATGATGCTACTTTGCCAGATGAAAATAGATTTCCACCTCCTGTGCCAGGCATTACTTTTTTTTTCTCTTTGCTGTTTTGTGAAGTTATGAATGTTTAAGCTTCAGTTCTTCTATAATAACCTCATGGAGTGGAATCTTAATATCCATGACAGCATCTGTTTCTTGTGCTTTCCTGCAAAAAGTCAAAGGAGGGACACTGATTGTGCATAATAACCACAGAGTAGAATATATAGGAAATGCCAGATGGTTTTTAACAGAATAACAGAGTTGGAATAGACCTTTGAGGTCTTCTAATCCAACCCCCTGCTCAAGCAGGAAACACTACACAATTTCAGAAAAAATGGTTGTCCAATCTCTTCTTAAAAACCTCCAGTGTTGAAGGGCCAACAACATTTGGAGGCAAGTCATTCTAGTAATTAATTGTTCTGTCAGTAAATGTCTCTTTGGTTCTAGGTTGGTTCTCTCCTTAATTACTTTCCATCCATTGCTTCTTGTTTTCACTTCAGATGTTTTGGAGAAAATTGGACTTCAAGTTCCATCATTTCACCAAACAGTGATAGGCCCTGTGGTTAACCCATCTGGATTACTCTAGGCCTTCAGTTCCTATAGTATTTCCACTTTTTTAGACAGGTAAGTCTTGGTCCAGCTTCATTAGTATTCTTTCACTTTCATGTTTGATGTTTTAAAAGAAAAGTACAATGTGTTCTAAAGACCATTATATTTAGAACTAGATGCAGATGGCCTATTAAGATTCTCTAATACATTTATTGAGGAAAATTAGATGCATAATTTCTATGAAATTATGCAATGTCTCAAGAGTAGGATTTTGCTAAACAATGCAGATAGTATCATTTCTAAAAATGTGTTGTGGAATAAATTCATTTCTGAACACATTCTTTTTACTGAATGTAAAGAAGGAAAATCAGGAAAGTTATAGTTTGTTTCAAAAGAGAGATACCACATCTATCTTTACCTTACATTTTCCCTTCCATTCCTGATAAATTTACCTGATTATATTTTTTTGCACTTTTGAAAGAAAATTTGAAAGCCAATCCAAGAATTGATAGGAGAAAATGAAAGAACATTTATCTGGTCATCATCACTAAATAAATTATATACATTGTTGGCAAACCTTTTGTTTCAATATGATTCCTTAGATAGTAAGTGTATGTTATATAATATGGTAAACTTGTAATCTCTGATGCACACAGTAACACACCCATATCCATACACACACACATACAGAATCTTGAAAGATAAAAATGCATTTATCTCAAGGAACAATTTGAGTTCCATGTTATCTAGCCTTCAGAAAATGTATCACAATTCTTAAAAAAAAAAAACAAATTTCAACCTTTTCCACTGTTTAACTGTTGAATTGAACAACCCTGCCATTTTCTAACTAACGTTATGTATCTAAATGCTCATTGCTGTAGATAAAGTCTAATAGAGTAGTGTTCAAGCTACATTTTTATTGAGAAAGTGTACATTCTTTTCACGATAAGTACAAAATCCAGGTAATATTCAGCAAGCATTAAAATCCCTACAACACCTGGATCCTGGTTTAAATGGAATTACTTTGAAACCTGTAGTAGATGGGGCTACACACTGAGCTTCAAAATTGATTCTGCTAATGGAGTTTTCCATCGTGGTAGAGGATCAAGCCAAATAAATGACTGCTTTGTTTGTTTCTCCTACTACTTTTATTGAAACAAACAAAACATAGGAGCCTTTACTATGAGCATCTGGGGCATGAACTGATTGCAACGTCCAGATCCTGTTATCTCTGCTCTTTATTCAGGTTTAAATGTTTCCAAGCATCCAATTACTTACACATCTTGGGACTAACTTTGTCTTTTCATTTTTGCAACACCAAAGAGGCCGTGAATAGCCAAGCTGCAATTTTTTTTCCTTCCCTCCCTTTTTTCCTCATTTCTCTTCCCGGCTCCTATCATGGACGCCGGACTGTTTCAGAGCTATTAAAAAATCCTGCTGAGTTCATATTATGTTCACCTAATCAGAGAATACTTTCAAAATTTACACACACCTGGGAAATGGCCATGGTGAAAGAGGTTTTATTTTTTTTTTCCTGAGAAATGCATATAAAATATTGCTGTGGCGTTGCAGTTTTAACACTATATAGCAAAGCAAAAATGACAATTTTAAAATATAGATAGCAAGCCTTGTAATGAAAACAAATGGTGGTAAACTGGACCCTGGGGCAGAATTATATACTCATTACAGGGCCACAGTGGGTTTCCTGTATATGATATGAAATTGCAAAACAGTGCCCCTGAGAGAGAATGCAATAACAATGGTGGCGTTTATAGGCACCACTGTAGGACACCTCTGGAAAATGCATTTCATTATAATCTGCACCAGTGATGCAGTTATGAAAACTCAGGTTTGATCCTAACAAATAACAACCAACCTGGTAAAGTTTGCTAAATGAGTTTGAATGATTTTAAATTCCCAATAGTGTTATGTTTACTCAACCTGAGGCAAGTAGAGTTGATTCAATCAGTTTGCATTCTTAGCTCTGATGATTTAATGGATGCGGGGAATCACAACAGTGACTATGCATATGGTATATGTCTTATAAATGTTGGTCCTTCATTTGAGAAAGCTGCCCTATGGATTTAGTTGATTTAATACTTTATTCTCTTGTTTTTATTTTTGAGTTTTTCTTTGCAGAGGAAAATTCTAAACTTCTATTTAGAAAATTCTATTACTTATAAGTAATAGCAAAGTTAAAACTATATTAGGGTTTTTAATGGTCCTTACCTTTGATGGGGAGTTGTCTAAAGTTGGCTTTTGCGGCTATACAAATATTTTAAATAAACAAACAAAAACATTCTTTTTAACCCTTATCAACATCTTTCCAGTATTCAGCTTTGTCAAGAAAATATAGTGTCCATACCCATAATACATTATCCAAACCTGGGTCAAGTTTTCCCCTTGAAAAATGTTGTGTGGTACAAAATATTTTATATGAAATCTGATGGACATCTTTGACAGGTCTAGTGTGTTTGCTTGAGAAACTCTTATATTGAATCAAGACAATTCCAGGATAGCATGCCTAGGGCTGCATGTTGCCAGAGAGTTGCAGGTTGCAGATGCTGCTTTAAAGAATTTGTTTTACTTGACATATATTATGTATATTCACATATATGCTACAAATCTACCTATCTGCCATAGGAGTCGTCTGTTAGGTAAGCTCCCCATTGGGAGAGCGAGTACGTTCAGCAAAGCATTGTGAGAGTTGTGTTAGAGAACACACAAACCAGCATACAGAGACACTGCAGTTTAAATAGACTTTTACTTCCATGGAAATAGAGATATCAGAGTCAATCAAACAGTCCAAGTCATACACGGATAATTCAGTCAGTCATCAATGTCTTTCAGTTAATGGATAATCCAAATAATATAGTCCAGTATCATATAATCAGTTCTTTACACAAAGTTTGCTAGCAGTTGCAAAACTTACAATAGCTCATGGCACTTTCTAACTTCCAAAACACTCAGATCAGATCAGCCCAGCATCTAACAAAACAGAGAGAGAAGTAACATTTGTTCTGGCTCCCTCTTATGGCTGATTAAGGAAAACAGCAACCAATCACATTTTACAGTATGATTTAAAGAAACAGATACAACATTGTTACATGATTTATATATTGCCAACCCAACCACTAGAATTATATTCCTAACACTGTCAATAATTCTTTTTGACTCTGCCAATGTAAATGTAAACCCTAATCCTAAGAAACTCCCATGAACCATCCAGCTGTCCTATGCATGAAGGGTTAAATCTGGGTAGAGAAACAAATATATGCTCATTTTCCCAAAGGTGTTTTTTTTCAGGATCCAACTGGACTTACTTATTTTCTTTCTTTTGAAAATGTTTCGCTTCTCATCCAAGAAGCTTCTTCAGCTCTAACAGTATAAAGGTAAAGTTAAATGTTGTCCTTGCACATATGTGCTAGTCCTTCCCGACTCTAGGGGGTGGTGCTCATCTCAGTTTCAAAGCTGAAGAGCCAGTGCTGTCTGAAGACATCTCTGTGGTCATGTGGCCACCATGACTAAATGCCAAAGGCACACAGAACGCTGTTACCTTCCCCCCAAGGTGGTCCCTATTTTTCTACTTGCATTTTACATGCTTCTGAACTGCTAAGTTGGCAGAAGCTGGGACAAGTAACAGGAGCTCACTCCGTTATGTGGTGCTAGGGATTCTAACCAACAAACTGCTGACTTTTCTGATCGACAAGCTCGGCGTCTTAGCCACTGAGCCATCGTGTCTGACAGGATAGTGGGGAATTATTCTATTAGAGGATCCTATTCCCCTCTATCCTGTCAGAGCTGAAGAAGCTTCTTGGATGAGAAGTGAAACATCTTCAATAGAAAAAAACAACAAGAAAGTCCATTTGCCTCCTGAAAAAGCACCTTTGGGACAACCATGACCTGGATGACTGAGAATCTCTACAGACAAATGCTCATTTTCATTAAATCATTTAGACATCCAAAAGAAAATTAGACTTCTCTTTGATTGAGCCCAGGATTCTCCATGTAGTCTGCTTTGTCAGAGTTTGGATTGCACAGAGAAATGTGAATGTGTGGGTCCAGCCCTTTCCCTACCCAGTTTGAGCCCTCCAAGTATGGAGTTAAATGCTTTATTGGCTGCTTCACTCCCCCAAACAGGGGGTGCCAGTTGCCATTACTCCTTTGTCCCCAAATCTTGGTATAACCTCATGCTTGGGATGATTTTTTTTAACTTAATCCGCTATAATATCACATCTGGCTAATTGTTTGTTTTGTTTTAGAAAAAATCCCTACAGAACCTTTGTTTTTTGAACTCCTTAATTCAATGAATAGTTTTGGATAACTTAAAAGAATTCACATTATTTTGTGTCTTTATGATTAGTCCTACAAAAGCTATTACAACTGCACAAAGATAATCACATTGTTCATGATTTTAATGGGATGGTTTTAATGACCTTAAGACAAAACCAAAAGAGAAATGGAATGCAATTTTAAACACCTTTATTATTTAATCCACTCAGATTAACTTCCAAGAAAACATTCGTAGGATTGTGCTAGTAGGCACACTTAAATGCATTGGTTTCGAAAGGTTGAAGCTTATGTTGGCGGATCATTGCAACATTAATTATTGTAATAAATGAAAATTGGTGCCACTGATTATTCTTTCCATCAGCCCAAGGTCAATCATTCAGTTTACAACATCTAATTGCTTTCCAGATTGTGTGGCTGCATACTTAAAAAAAAAGGAAGAAATTAGACACATGCCTTTAGGAATTTGCCAAAATGCCATTTGAACCATCTAATGATGTGAAAAATTAAGGCTAGATTATAATCTTCCAATTCCATTCATGTCCAAAGAGGCAGAACTCAGGAGAGAACGCTTTTCTTTGCATTTAATTTGTCAGCTTCTTTTTTAAAAAAAAAAGTTTTCTTCCCTCGATGAAAATGACACATTGGGTTCCAGTAAAAACACATCATCCCACTGGATTTTCTAAATGTGAAGGTCCTGGTTCTTCCGTTTTAATGTGATTACATTTGTATTAAAATTGAATTTGGAGAGAGCCATAAAAACTAGTGCTGCAAAAAAAAAAAAAAAAAACCATAATCAGCACTGAGCAGATAATTATCCTATTCTTAAAAAAGATCTCATTTGAGATCTTTGAAAATAGTTTTCAAGATTCTTTCAGCAAGCAGAGAAAATAATTTTGGCACAATCCAAAATAGTGTGTGTGTTCTTATTCACTGAAAATGTGGGTATACTTCTACCCTTTGATGGTCTCCATTGTGCAAATGTGCTCATTGTACAATAATCTGACAGGTGGTCTTATTGCACTTCGGTTAAATCCGAAAAATATAATGAGATACTTCCTAAGTTTTTTTTCAGACTAGAAACATGTGGGCAGGTAAGGAAACAGGGGAAAACATTGGAGATTTCAGGGCAATGTGAAAAGAATCTTTTCAACAAAAAATATGTCCACTTAGCTCAACTAAGAGAAATTCAATGGCCAAGGTTCTTGAGGATAACGTAGAAAAAAAGTATGATCTGCTGCATAAAAAGCCTGCAAAGTTCAACATCAGCCAAAACAAATAAATAAATGAGCCTACCAACATTTTTGAGTGTGGCAAAAGGGAAGAAAAATCTCTCAGAAGTTCTAATACGAAAGACTGGATCAAAAATGAAGTTCTCAATCTAAAGTTAGTAGACTGTAGCAAGTCCCAGGAAACCCAAGTTCTAAACAACCAATTGGGAGCAGAAATGGTCATCCCCCCCCCCCCGTCTTACTCTCTGGTAAGATTTGATGAGGGAAAAGAACCAACTCAGTTTTACAGTTGCTGTTTTACCTTCTATTAGAGTAAGATCCTTGGCTTCCCAGCCTGAGAAAGGCATGACAGATTTCTCTCACTCTAGTGTTTAAGCAATTTCTATTTGTTAGTTTGTTAAATTTATTTGCCATCCATCTTGCTGTGGGGCTACCCTTGGTGGTTTCAGAGGTGGGATTCAGCTTATTTGGATCAGTTTCAGTGAACCAGTTCTGCACAGTTCGGTGAACTGGCTAATCTCACCACTGGCTGACTCTGCTCCTGCCTGTTTTGGCAGTTTTGGGGTCATTTTCAGCCATTTCTGGGGCCATTTATGGCTGTTTCTGGGCCATTTCTCAAGCTGTTTTGGGGGCTTTTTGGATGTTCAGTAGTAGTAAGGAAATATAGAGGGAAACTGTAGCTTGTTGAGTCCTTTGAGGTGAATGGCTGGGAGGCAGGGCTGAGTGTGATGAGTGAAGTTGCATTGACCACACCCACCCAGTCATATGACCACCCAGCCATTCTTACTCAGCCAATCATTAAGGCAGAGAACCGGTTGTTAAATTATTTGAATCCCACCGCTGGGTGGCTTACAATAGTAAAACTTAGTAAAATATGTAAATATAACAATTGCAAAGCAGTTAACCAAGAAAAACAAACAAGCAAAATACAATAATATTAATTAAAAGATGGGTGGACATGGAGCAGGAAGCCCAGGAGGAGATGTGGTCAGTTAGTTAGTTTAGGCGCTGCCTCCAGTGATGTTCTCCCCTATCAGGCCCATAGGCCAATCAGCAGAGCCAGGTCTTCAGGTTCTTGCAGAATAGTAGGACAGTGGGAGCAAACCTCACCCCAGGGGACAACATGTTCTAGAGTGCCAGCATCACAGCAGAGAAGGCTCTTCTCCTGGATCTCACCAGCCAGAGTTATATTTAGCAGCATATTTTTATGTCCCTGCATGAGAAGGATATACAGGTGTGCTATCACTTTATTTGTCCTCATAGGGGAAATAGAGCAACAAAAATATTGGTTGATACAAGAACAAGCATCATAATACCTAACAGCAATTTTGGAGTCACATATCCCATTTAAGTCTTTGCGGCTCGCAAATTGTATCCATTTAGCTAGAGATAGCGTCAAGGTGAAGGATTGGATTTGAATGAATCTATGGAAGAACATGAGCATCCATTTTAAATCAGATGTTTCAAAATGGAAAGAATGAAACAATTATTTCATCCTTTTCATTCACTTCTTCTCCCCTCTTCCTTCTCATGCTCCTCCTCCTTCATGAGATGTTTAATAGCTCTGGTTGACTCTTTACTAATATGCTGTGACTAGTAAAATAAGTCATGCTGAATTAGTTTGGGGATGAAGTGCAAAGCAATCTGACTAGTATGAGTAGATGTGGCAACGCAGAATGATGTAACAAAGACCTAGGTTTTTGCTCATATCCCATATCTTTCAGTGGGCTTGTACATGACTGATATGAAAATTGATTGTGTTTCTAAAAAGCAGCACAATCATTTAAGGAACTTCGCCAGAAATATACTAAACATTCTTATCACTTTTGGTGGGTTCACTCATGGTACTGTTCTATTCCTATGAGTCATATGTGAAAGTTAAGGGGAGGTGGGGAAACAGTCTCAAACCACTATTGGTCTTGTAATCTATTATATTTTAAGAATGATCCATCCTGTGTAATTTTGTGCTTAAGCTGTATATCTTTTCCCCTAAACGGTACTGTTTCTGTATAATTTGGACCACCAACTGCTTAAAACAATGACAGAAGTAAACAATGAGGACAGCTGCATAATTGCAACCCATCATTATGAGTATTTGGGGGCAGGCTTTTATAAGTTGTTATATTTGTACCCTGCCGTTCGTCAGTTACAAAGGATCAGGACTATACATTAAGTTGCAGTTAAAAAGACTTATTGCTCAAATCTATATATAAGAATCTAGTCAGCTAAAGCTCAATAATAAACTGGTGGCAGATAAGGGTTAGCAGGATTCAAGAAGGATTGGGACTGTTTATGGGAATGTAGTGACTCTAGGCAGATGACATACACTATATTGTCAAAAGTATTTGTTCACCTGCCTTTACTCGCATATGAACTTACAGTATTTAACCTGTGATTATGTCTTCCCGACGGAATTGCTGTTAGTATTTTTTCCCCTTTGGATTCATTGTTGAGTCACTGACACTGCATTAGTGCCCATAATATTTCCTTAGTCTACTCCATGCTTTATTCATTTTTATTATCCTACAGATGCATATCAGTTATAATGTGACTTCTCCAAATTAATGACTTTTTTCCTTATTCTTTGTGCTAATTATAGTTAGTCTGGATTTTATCAGACTGATTTTCATTTATCTGTTCTGTATTAATATGAGTATTGAGTAGAGAATTTGTAACAACATCCATTAGACATCTGTCAGCAGGGATCTGGAGCAAGTGGCATGTCCATATGGGAATGCATGGGGCAGGCAGAGGTTGAGGGGAGCAGGTAGTCCTGCAAATAGCTTGGTTCTAACATATCTAAAGCTTTAAAGGCAATAACCAGGAAACTTGAATTGCACCTGAACATCTATTGGGAGCCAATATAAGTTCATATGCGAGTAAAGGCAGGTGAGCGAATACTTTTGACAATATTGTGTACTTAACTCCATCCCAGGGGTGAAATGCTCTGAAGTCTGCTACCCATTCACTTTGCATGTGCATGCGCACTTCACGTGCATCCACACTGCAGGCACTAAGAAGCCTTTCCTGAGTCTGCAAAGGTTAGTGGAACAGCAGGAGCGGGGAAACAGCTGTGCCATGCAATTTAGATTAGCTAGAAAGCAGGATTTCCTGGTTTCTAGCGAATATAAATCACGGGGCATAGCTGATTGTTGCACAGCTGATTGTTGGAACTTTTTTAAAAAAAAAATTAAAGCATTTTTATTTACTACCGGTTATAAAAAAATGCTAAAAAGTTTTTTTAAATTTCCAATGATCAGCTTTGTGACGATCAGCTGTGCCACGCAATTGTTGGAAGTTTTTTAAAAACTTTTAAAAACATTTTAAAACTATCTATTTTTACTGGTAGTAAAAAAAATGCTTTTAAAAAGTAAAAAAAAATTCCGATGATCAGCTGTGCAACAATCAGCTGTGCCACGCAATCATCAAAACTTTTTTTTTACTCTTTTTAGCATTGTTTTACTACTGGTTCGCCTGAACCGATAGTTTAAAAATGCAAAAAAAAAGTTTTTTAAAAAGTTCCGACAATCAGCTGTGCTGCATGATTGCTAGCAAATATAAATAGCGTGGCACAGCTGGTTGTCACACAGCTGATCGCCCAAACTGGTAGCGTTTTTTAAAATACCAGTTCGGGCAAACTGGCCCAAACTGGTAGCATTTCACCCCTGCTCCACCCCCAGGTCTGCCTGCTCATCTCCTATATCATTCTTTTAGGAAGTCAAGGCAACAGAAGTTAGAATAAAATGAGAGGTTCTTTTCCCCATTTTATTCTAACTAAACAACTTGATTGAATGTGATCTGTAATATACCATAGGTCTCTCTGGAATCCAATGCCATACCACAGTAACTCCAAGAAGCATTAGGTTAATCAGGAAGAAAAAAAGAAATGCTTCACTGCTATATTCACCTAGAGTCAAAATATCAGGAGGACTGAATTCAAAAGAAATTTTCATTCCATTTGAGAAATGTTGCTTTTATGGTTCAGCTTCATCTTTCAATAAGATATAAGAAAAGATTCCACAGTGGTACTGAATATCTTAGGAGGATCTTTATCTTAAATCTATTCAGTACTGAGGTGCATAAAAAAGTCTTCTGCAGAATTAAAGGTGAGGATTATTAGGAAAAGCCCACTCTTTTTCAAATGATAAACTTTAGGTAAAATCAGTTCAAAATATACTATTTTTTTTTTTGCATTTACTCTTTGATAAACAATTCCACTAATTAGGGTATCTATTGTTCTGCAACAATGTAGTAAATCCCGTCACAGTTCTGTCCAGAGAGTATTTCTGAGAGAATTGGACAGAGCAGACTTAAATTTAGTATGGTAGAAAAAAGCCAATAAGTTCAAGTTTGAGAATTTATTTATTATTATTTTTTTTTGGGGGGGGGGAGGTAATCCAGAAAAAATTCTCCCAATGCATGCTTATAGAAGAAGCAGTTGGAGAGTTCCTGGATAGGCAGGTGATGTCTCCATCTTTGAGAGCCCATTTATATCCTTCCTAGTCACATAACCAGGATTGATTTTTGGAAATTCCTGAAACAATGCTTTACGGGCTAAATATGCTTTGTTTAAAAGTACAGACATTCATTGAAACATTAACCTTTGGGGAGTTGCCACTTTATAGCGATAAGAGTTTAATGCAAAACGTTTATGTTGAGCAGACAACCTACTATATCCATGATGGCGAACCTATGACACACTTGCCACAGGTGGCACGTGGAGCCTTCTCTGCGGGCACACAAGCCATTGCCCCAGCTCAGCTCCACCACCATGCATGAATGCATGCTTCCCAGCTGATTTTCAGGTCTTTGATGTGCATGCACATGGGGTGGGCTATAGGAGGGAGAAGTGTGCACATGCGTGGGAGGTTGTGCGTGCATGCTGGGGGCGGGGAGGCTGCAGGGAGGCCTATTAGGTGCAAAATGGGGCATGGGCAGGTCACACACTCATGTGCAGGGGCATGGGGGTGTATTTCATGTGCACATTGCATTATGGGTGCTAGATGTGGGTGCTTTTGGCATGCAATGACAAAAAGGTTAGCCACCACCATACACAAAAAAATTTGTGGCTGCTCTTTAATGCTGTTTTGCCTTGTTTTGAGAAATATCTTTATCTCAACACTTTATCAAGTGAAAGGAAGGGGAAAAAAGGCTTTAAATTTCTGTGGCTCCCCACTGCTGCATATTAGAACTAATGAGTACCAACCGTTCTGAACATCTGCAGCTCATCTAACTTCTGGAGTGCTATTATATTCAATAGATCTCTTAACGAGAAATGAGAATCCATGGAGGAAATGGATTGGATGTGGGGGAGGGATAATGAAAATGTTTTGAAAGAGCATATTAAACTTCTCTGTAATTAATTGTCCATAAATTAGATTTAAAGTATAGGGGAAAGTATTTGGGGCTTAAAATTGTTGGGTCTCTGGAGTGATCCAGAGGTGGTATTTAGCCGGTTCGGACCGGTTCGGGTGAACTGGTAGTGGTGGTTCTATGCTGTTCTATTTAGCCACATTTTCTAAGCCATGCGCATGCCTGGAAGGCCAGCACACTCACAAAGCAAGTGTGCATGCGTGGGGGGGGGAGGGGTGAACCAGTGGTAAACCTATGTGAAAACCACCTCTGATGCGATCAGAAGATAAATGACAACATAAAACTCTTATGTTGCTGGCTTCTTTAGTTGAGATACAAAAATTCATCAGCATTGCTTGCAGGAAGAATTTCTTTTATTTTTATTCTTAAAATAAAATCTAGGATTCTTCAGTGTGGCTTACAATTTTTTGAAGGAGGGAGGCATGGAGGGGGAAAAAGTATGGTTGCAAATTTTTAAATAAAATACTGTATTTCGGTCCTGATTCTGTCACTCCTAGTGTTATTGTTTGAAAATACGAAAGATAAATAAATAAACCTGGCTTTTGATTTTTTTAAGTTAGGTTACACTTTTATTTTTGGTCAGTATGGTCCAGGAAACAAAGGGAACTATACAGTAAGACTATGTTTGCCACCCAAAACACATCTAAACACCAAAATACATAGGATTTTTTTAAAAAACAAATCTTTTGTAAAATCAGATTAATCAGAGTTAGGATTGTCCTAATCTATCATACATTACTATTGGAGAACCCCTTTAAAGCCGTATTAAAAGAAAGACATGCTCACATTTTGTGGATGTGAAGAATTTCAGTCAAAAGGGCAAATGTTTTAGCTAAATCTCATAGGGATAAAGTAGGGGTGTTAAACTCAAGGCCTGGAAGCCACATCTGGCACACAGGGTGCTTAGATATGGCCCACAGGGCCACCCTGGAAACAGCAAAGGACTCTGCCAGTGAAAACAAAGCATGGGAGGGTTGCCCATAGACCTCCTGAGCTCCGTTTTCACTGGCAGATGGATGCAGGAGGCCATCACAGCCGAAAACGGAGCTCAGGAGTCTGTTTTCGGTGGCAGAGTGCTCGGGCAACCACAGCTGCCCTCAGAAATGAGTGATATTGAGCTGGCCGCACCCACCCTTGCCATGCCCACCCTGAGGTCAAACACAACCCTGATGCGGACTAAAAGAAATAGAATTTGACATTTTTGGAATAGAGCAACAATGCAGATGTGTTAAAGTTCAATAGCTGTTTTTGTATCATCTGTTTTTTACATGTAGATGTAGCTTATGGCGTGGCCATAAAGGTGGTGGGAGGAGTCATGTGTAACTATTGCCACATTAGGAGATTGTGCCAATTGCCAAAAGCTTTCCTACTTTGACAGAATGATTTTTAAGCTAAGAGTGGGGAATTGTTCATTAAGTCTTTGAATGGCAGTCTAGCATAGCAAGTAAGTTCAGAAGATTTCCAAATGCATTAGCTCTAGCAATTTAATACCTTCAACAAATTTAGCTGCCACTCATGAGCCAATCTGTCCTTGATAACAGAACAATGAAAATTAAATAGATTTTTTTCTCTTTTGATGGACAATAACTTAGAAGAGACAAAAGCTTTCATTTGGATTTTGAATATTTTAGAAATGTCTTTCATTAACCAGAGTTAACTCATATCAGGTTGGAATAACTATTACCAAAATAGGTAATAGATCACCTATTAGGCAATCTAGGGTAGTAGAAAGTTGCTCATGAAAAATTTCCTGTTAGGACTTTTTAATCCATCCTTTGTAATATGTTTATTTTGCCTGGCTTGCAATTTCACTTTTCTCATAACTCCTATTATTGTTGTGCCATGAAGTGCATATTTCGAAAAACAACAAAGATTATCTCATTCAACCTTCTTCATTCTGCAGGAAAATGAGTTGAAATATCTATGAGAGGTATTTTCTTAAAACATTTCCAGAGAGGGGCAACCCAAAATCTCCATAAGTAAACTGTTCCACTGTTGGACACAACAACTTAACCATCATGAAATTTTTGCTTATATTTAATGGAAATCTATTGGCTCTGTTCTGAGTTACCCCCAAAGAATTCTGAAGCTATTTAAGTGGCAAACCTGTTTGTCCACAGATAGTCTTTGACTTATGACATTTGTTTAGCAACCAGTCAAAGTTATGACAGTGCTGAAAAAAAAGTGATTTATGACTGGTCCTCACATTTACAATGCTTACAGCATCTTGTGGTTATCTTCCTGGCCAGTTATCAATAAGCAAAGTCAATGGGGAAGCCAGCAGGGAAAATCACAAGTTGTGGTCATATGATCTCTCTTTTAATCACTACAATGATTTTCTTAAGAACTAGGGCACAAAGGGTCATAAAATCGGATATAGTTGTGTGATATTTCACTTAACAACTTCACCATTTAATAATTAATTTTCTGATCCCTGCTGTGGTCATAGGTTGAGTTTCTACCTCTATGAAGAAAATGATTCCATTCATACAGGAGATTTGGCTGTTTATATGTCATCAAATTGGTGTTGACTCCCACTTATCATATACCTGCAATTTCTCCACAAAGATCTATATCCATTCTACTGAGCCTCACAATGGTGTACCCATCACAGATGTAAAACAAGTTTATTCACTTTGCTGCTGGTTGTTCTTTTCTTTCACCTTGAAAGTTAGGATTGTACTCTACAGTTTTTCATCAAAAAACAGTATAACCCAATAAAATTACAACAAAGCAAGCTGAACCAATATCATAACTAGTTGTCTAAAATGGTTTAGGGCTTGCTGGCTGAGCAGGGGGTTGGACTAGAAGATCTGCAAGGTTCCTTCCAACTCTGTTATTCTGTTCTTTTTATGTGCACTATGCACAGAACCAGCATCTGGCAGAAAAACCCCACAGCTTTATCATATATTAATCTTTCAAAGAGACCTTTTCTTAGAAGCAACTAATTAACTCTGTAATCCTTCTGGTTACCATCTTTGCATTATTTTCTGTTGTTTCCAATTTCATATAATGGACACACATTTAGATGGAAAGCACAATTAATTAGAGTCACCAGCTAGAAATGGATGGCTTCTAGCTTCTAAATCTTCAGATTCAAGAAACAGTTTTTAATCAAATTTATCACAAAATATTTTATTAAGTATTTACTAACTGTGCTTTCCAATAGGGTATAATTATTTCAGGGAAGACTGTAGGACATTCAATTAACTTTTTGTAGTGCTAAATGAATCATTATTAATTCTCTGTTAGCCATTTATTTTTACTGACATTTGCTTACTTATTTTTATCCACTTTGTCTTACAACTGATGACATTCATCCGGTAACAGGATATAGACCGATGTCCATGTGTGGGATATATTTTAGTTAACTTTGTTGGTTGAGCAGGTGTAGTCAAATCCTGAATTATCAAATTAATAGATGGTGTGAAATACAAGAGCAGAACTGCAATGATAGTTATGAGATTAGACACAACAGCAGGTGTTCCATAAATAAACAGGACTTATTGAACCCTAGCCCAATGAAATATGTAGCATCCAATTCTCATGAGAAATCTTGTAGAAAATTTATTTTGCAAATGCAAAGCCTGCCAAAGGAAACACTGAATGGCAGAGACAATCCATGATAGTAAGGTTGAGTGTGTGCATATATTTGCTGTATATTTGTAATTCTGCCTTAAAGACTTACTTAGATATGGTTGAAAATGTGGGTAAGTTTGATCTTCTTTTATATTTACAAAAGAAGGTAGAGATTGGGGGTGAGAGGGAGGTTAGATTAGTAAAATAAATAACACAACAATATAACATGGAAATAAATCATTTATGATGTGGAGAAAGAGTTAGAATCTTCTTGTGTTTGGTTATGTTTCTCTTCATCGAAAGATAGATGTAGCTGTTAAATTCTGCCTATTTAGATTGAATTATTTAGTTTGGTTTGTCTTTGAGAAATTGTTGTTGTTTAGTTGCGAAGTCATGTCTGACCCATCATGACCCCATGGGCAACATTCCTCCAGGCCTTCCTGTCCTCTACCATCCTCTGGAGTTCATTTAAACTTACACCTACTGCTTCAGTGACTCCATCCAGCCACCTCCTTCTCTGTCGTCCCCTTCTTCTTTTGCCCTCAATTGTTCCCAGCATGAGGCTCTTGTCCAGTGAGTCCTTCCTTCTCATTAGGTGGCCAAAGTATTTGAGTTTCATCTTCAGGATCTGGCCTTCTAAAGAACAGTCAGGGTTAATCTCCTCTAAGACTGACCAGTTGGATCTCCTTGCAGTTCAAGGGACTCACAGGAGTCTTCTCCAGCACCAGAGTTCAAAGGCCTCCATTCTTTGGTGCTCAGTCTTTGAGAAATAGCAACATATTATATTAGTAACATTTTTTAAGCAAAGCAAAACAAACTGTAGATTTTCACTGTTATATTTGTTAGTCATGTTAATCCAAAGATGACCTCCCCCACCTAACATATACCTTCTAAACTGGGAGGACCATGAACAATATATTTTATATTACAACAATTTAGGGTTGTATAACAAGGCCTTCCAAATTGATTTCATGAATCCTTCTCATATTTCCATGGCTAATTTGCATCTGAACTGGTGCTTTGAATATATTGATTTATTTTCTGTAGAGAATTTAGGGATGGGAAGAAATTCCAAAAGTTTTGGCTTTTATAGAACTACTTGATTTCTATTGATCAAAATGAAATGTTGATATGGCAACTTTATTAATCAGGTTTTTTAGCGGTTTCCAAGGAAGTTGATACCAGCAAGCAGAGATATTCAACTAAAACAGTGAAAATGGATATTATAGAACTCATTCAGCAATGCAAAATCCATCAAGCTAAGTAATTTCCCTATTCCTTTCCAGTTCATTAGAAGCAGCATTTTTAATTGTAGTTATAATATTTATTTGCTCATTCTCACCTGTTTTGATATGCTACATTTCTTCAGTAATTTCTCTAGTGATTTTTGTTCAGTTCATTCAATTCCTCTCATTATCTCTAACTGAATCATGCTTTATCATCTAGCTGTACCATCAATTTCTGATTTTTTTTAAAAAAATCTCTGAAAATTTTGAGTTGGATCAGGTTGAAATATATGCCAAGATCTGTGAGTTTCATGGTTGCGAAATAGGAATTTCCACATTATATCTTCCCAATTTGCTTTTCAACTTCTAAAATGTTTAAGCATCTGTGTTCAGGTAATACTTGAATGAAAAATGTATGCATAAAGTTGCACAGACTTGAGTGGAAGTATTACTTTTATCATTTTATCTGTGCATATATACAAAATTAAAACCATTGTAGATGCCTTTATGTTATGTTGCCACAAGGCTTGTTTGGGATTATGTGAAAAAATGAACACAGTCATCATATTAGTAAACCATAGTTTGTACAGAATGCTTTACATAAAATATGTTGTCTTCAGTATATGATTGGTAAACAAAGCTTACCATGGCATATGGCTTAGCATATCACCTACTGATGTTTTTTATTTATTTATTTAAAATATTTTATGCCACCAATCTCCCCTGACAAGGTGACTTGATGTCTTACAATTTATAAAACAACTAGAAATTAATTAAAATATGAAAACATTTAAGCTACAAAGATTAAAATTTTGTTTAAAAACTATACTAAAACTGCAACTGAGTTGAGAGATGGACAGGATAGGGATAAGGCCTTCTTACCCCTTCAGATTTAGATCCAACTTATGTAACTTTCAAACATATCTATGTCTATGGAGATTCTAAGTCATCCAGGTAATGGTTGTGCCAAAGATGCTTTTTCAAAAGGCAAGTTCTGATTGAAGAAACTTCTTGGATGAAAAGCGAAAAGTCTTCAAGGAAAACAAAGAAAGTGTAAGTTGCCTTTTGAAAAAGCATCTTTGGGACATTCAAACATTGGGTCGAAAGAGAAATTAACCCCCAAATGGCATTCAAACCTTCTCTCCAGTTTGACCGTAGAGGTAGACCTCAACTTACGATCAGAATAGAGCCCAAAATTTATTTGATAAATGAGAAGGTTTAGGTTTAGGTTTTATTCAACTTGTATGCCACCCTATTCCCGAGGGACTCAGGGCGGCTAACAAAACCAAGGGAAGGGGGGGGGGAAACAATACAAAAGGGAAGGCAACAAAAACAAACAACAATACAAAACAATTTAAAAGGTCTCAACAAGCACACCAATTTGAGTAGGGGATGGAATTCAACAGCCCCAGGCCTGTTGGAACAACCAGGTCTTAACGGCTTTATGGAAAGCCTGAAGGGTGGCGAGGGTCCGAATCTCCACGGGGAGATCGTTCCAGAGGGCTGGAGCAGACACAGAGAAGGCCCTCCTCCGGGTGGTCGACAGCCGGCATTGGCCGGCAGATGGAACTCGGAGGAGGCCTAATCTGTGGGATCTAATGGGTCTTTGGGAGGTAATCGGCAGGAGGCGGTCTCTCAAGTACCCAGGTCCAATACCATGTAGGGCTTTATAAGTGATGACTAGCACCTTGAAGCGTATCCGGAGACCAATAGGCAACCAGTGCAGCTCACGGAGGATAGGTGTAACGTGGGTGTACCGCGGCGCACTCACAATCGCTCTCACGGCTGCATTCTGGACCAACAACTTAGAAGTGAGATAATTGAATCTCCATTATAAATGTATGCATCAGTTGCCAAGCATCTGAATTTTTATCACATGACCCCCAAGGATGCTGTCATGATTGTAAGCATGGAAAGAAATACTAAGTCACTTTTTTCATTGCCGTTGTAACTTCAAACAATCAAAACATGAACTAAATTTAAGTCAAGGACTATCTATAAATACAGCCATCATAGCGCTTGAAGTTCAAGTGTGCATTTGAAAGAGTTGGATTATACTCACCCCCTCCCACACACATATACATGCAAGCACACTAGTGTAAATTTATCTTTCCTTGTTTGAATATATGCTACCAGCATGAAAGAGCAATGATTCAATATGTGGTGCCATATATCACTTGGAGACTGCCGTGTTTGTTAGCTGGAAAGCACAGCCAGCCACAGACATGATGGGGGTTTGGTTGTAAATCTCTGTTTAATAACAGTCGCCGAATAGAACAAGCATTGGTTTATATATTTTCAGTGCGCCACTTTCCCCTCGTTGCATGAATCATGGCTAAGTAAAGGCTGCGGTGCACAAGATTGAAACCCAAGCTCTAAATTTCTTCCGTGCAATATTAATTCAAATCGACAAGTCATTATGACCTCGGCTAATGCATAATACGAGGAATAAAAAGGTTGCCTTTTGTCATAGACCTGATTTTGTTTTGCTACTGACTCAAGGAGGAATTACAGAGCATTCTCACTTTCCATTGGTATCTATGGAAAAAAGATTTCTTATTTTTATTCTTTAGTGTATGATGAGAACATGGCAAAGAGAAGTAAACATATATGTACAACTCACATAATTACTGTATTTTTCGGACTATAAGACACACCGGAGTATAAGACGCACCAAGATTTTGAAGAAGTAATTTTTTTAAAAAAAATGTTTTGCCCTCCCCAGCCCCCAGGAGGACTCTGAGGCCTCCCAAACCCTCTGCACACCCCGTTTTTTGTGGTTTTTGATTTTCACAAAAAACAGGGCATGCAGAGAGTTTGGGAGGGCTGCAAAGTGCTCCTGAGGGCCTGGGAGGCAAAAATATGATGCAATGGGGGTTCAGAAGGTATAAAAGGGCCAGATTTTTTGCAAAAATTGGCCCATTTCCTTGCAAAAAAACAGGGCATTCAGAGGATTTGGGATGCCTGTAGAATGCTCCTAGGGGCTGGGAACGACAAAAACGAGCAAAACAGGCCTGATTTTTGCAAAACATGGAGCATGCAGAGAGTTTGGAAGGCCTGCAGAATGTTCCTGGGGCCTGGGAAGGGAAAAACACCCCCATTTTTATGAAAAAGGGCCTGTTTTTGCTTGTTTTTGCCCTCCCCAGCCCCCAGGAACACTTTCAGGCCTTCCAAACCCTCTGCATGTCCATTTTTGCGAAAAACAGGATGCACAGGACGGAGTTTCAAGAGGCCAAAAATGCTGTATTCAGTGTATAAGATGCACCCAGATTTTTACCTTGGGGGGGGAGGTGCGTCTTATATTCCAAAAATATGGTATATATAAAACCTCTACATCGGTGGTACCAAACTCAAGGCCCACGGGCCGAATCTGGCCCATGGGATGCTTAGATCTGGCCCATGGTGCCTCTACCAGTGAAAATGGAGCTTGGTGGGGGGGACTGCAATGTTTCGCTTAACAACTGTGGCAAAAAGGTCACAAAATGGAGTATAACACACTTAACAACATTCTTGCTTTAGCAACAGAAATGTTGAGCTCAGTTGAGAATTACCTGTATGTCTTTCTTTTCTTACTGCCATGTTGGACATTATGCTAATAAATATATGATGCATTACTTGAAGCAGAAGAAATTAGTAGATACTCGAAGTGTCAAGAACCTTAGAGAAATTTTATTTCTCAGAATACATAGTACAATGGTACAACAGGTATCAGCCTGGCAATCCATTTCTTTCCTGTGGTTTCTCTCTTATTTGGAGTACGCACTGCCTTAAAATTACATTAACAGCCCCCAGCATCACTGTCGCCTCATGTGGGTTTAAAGCAAATATTAATTTGGAACTTGATGTCAGGACAGAATAACAAGAAAGTTGGGGTGGGGGATTAACATCAGATTTAAGAAACCCATATCTGTCTATTATCTGGTCATCAATGCCACTGGGAGGAGAAACATCAGCTGCCTACAGCTTTAAATGTCATTTTTTTAATATAAAAAGAACCACCACTGTTTTACCCAAATAGAATAAAGGTAAGTGAAAACAAACAAAAAATAAAGATTACTGAAAGAATGTGATGCCTGGAAGGATTTAAAAGATAAACACTTTCCGTTAGTCACTTTGATGTGTTGACTTTCAGACATTTAAATATTGTAATAATGTGACAGCCCTGTCTGATGAATGTTGGTTCTCGTGATGGGAATGTTTTCCTAGGATGTGGCGGTAGTGATGTCGATGTAGAGGATGATGATTCCCTGGGTTGTTATTGTCTGGTATATTTATAGTAGCAATGTCAAAGGAAAGTCATAATTTCTTTTTTCCCCTTCCCCTTCTCCTGCTTTTTCAATGCAAGCCCTGCTTTCCTTCTGTATCTTTGATGTGTAGAAAAATCTTCCATCTATATTATTTACATAGACAGAAGTGATGTAGTGACAAGGTCCCTTCAAAGCTTGAATGGTTTGTTAATAATATGTACTAAATGGCATCTGTTATCAATCTTGCCCCACAGACATCCCTATAGTGATTTAAAGCTTTCCTTCTTTGAATTCTAAATCTAATTTTTAATGTACTTTTTGTCAGTTGTCTTTGCGGCTTTTAAACGAGATTCTGTCATTCTGACATGCTCCTAGCTAAATTGGAATTTAATGGGGGGAATGGAGGCATTAGATGGGAACAATATTAACCCCCTTCACATTCACACACTGTACATCTACACCGAACCTTGATATTATTTGTGGGGGGGGGGGGGAGGCATTTATATTGTCATTTGTTTTGAAATAATGGCTCATGGCTTCATTTTAACTTATACCTTTTTATTTTTACAACTACAGGAAGTGACTCAGGGCTGTAATTCTGAGGAAATCACTTCTCTTTCACCACAAAATAAATCAAGCCTAATATGATATTACTTTGGAATGTAAATCTTCCCTATTTACAGTGTCACTAGAATGAAGAGACAGCACCAATTTGTCCCCTGAAACTCCCACCATGAAGGCTGTGATTGAGGCAACATTAATCTGTTTTTGTCCTGTCAATCATCTGATATTTCCATCTTTGACAGCCGTAGTTTTTGGGCAGATGTGGTTATCTTGGCTCAGTCTTTGATTTTAATTGGTTAATTCCTTCAATAATATGATGGCTGGATTTCTTCCTTAGGAAAAGATATGCTATAGATATCCCATTGGCTATTGAATAGCAACTTATCACTCTCAAAATATTCACCTGCCCATCTACTGGACATTATGTGGGACAGAGAGGATTAGGATGGATCATAGAGATTGCTATGTCACTAAGGCATTTTATCTCTGTAGCAAATGCTGGGTTCTCTTAAGTTTGGTACTTTGGAAAGACTGATTCAGAGAATTATCATGAATTAGAAATTGTAAACTCACTCAATTTTCTTTCAGTCATGCCTTATTCTTGGAAACTGCCTAGATACAGTAATCCCCCTGCAGTTTTCTTGGCAAGGTTGTTCAAATGTGGTTTGCCAATGCTACCTTTTTTGGGCTGAGAGAAAGTGACTGGCCCAAAATCACCAAATTGGTTTTGTGCAAGGCTAGAACTCACAGTCTCCCAGGTGTAGCTTGATGTCTTAACCACTATACGTAATGGGGCCTCATCTACTCACTAGTTTATTCTCATAGTAAACTTCTTTTTGAACAAAATTCCATGATTGGCTTAAGCAAGCTTCGTTGTTTGTATAATAACATCAGACATATATTATTATTAGGTTTTGCTATAAAAAATTGTAAATAATAAGCAGGTATTTGGGAAGATTCCATACAAAATCCACCTATATTTGAGAGAAGCTGACTGGAAAATAAGAAAACCAGGTCAAAATGAGATGCGTTTAAAATAAATGTATAGGAGGGAAAGTTGCTGTAAAGTAATTTGGTTGATATTCTGTGACTGTGGCTACATTACTGGATTCTTTTTTTCCTGCCTCCTCACTGACTTCCTAGCACAGGAGTGTCAAACTCAATTTCATTGAGGGCCGCATCAGGGTTGTGTTTGACCTCAAGGAGCCTAGGTGGCGTAGCCTGGGTGGGGGTGGCCAGCTTGACATCACTCATGTTGGGGGCGCCTGGGGTGGAGCTCTGTTTTCAGGTGTGACAACTTCCTGCAACCCTCTGCCAGTGAAAACGGAACTCAGGAGAGTGACCCACGGCCCTCCCGAGCTCCATTTACCCTCACAGAGGCCCTGCAGGCCAGTCCTTTCCTGTTTCCAGGGCAACCTCGTGGGCCATATCTAAGTATCCCATGGGCTGGATCCAGCCCCCGGGCCTTGAGTTTGACACCCCTGTCCTAGCATATTCAGGAGAGAAGCAAAAGGAGAAATTTTCTAACAGAGAGCAATTAAGCAATGGAATAGCTTCCCTTCATAAGTTGTGGGTGCGCCAACATGGGAGGTTTTCAAAAAGAGACAGGAAAATCATTTGTCTGAAATAGTATAGGGTCTCCTGCTTGAGCAGGCTGTTCGATCAGAAGACCTTTGAGGCTCCTTCCAGTGATGGGAATCAAAAAAAAATATTACTGGTTCTGTAGGCATGGCTTGGTGGGCATGGCAGGGGAAAGCTACTGTAAAATCTCCATCTCCACTCCAGGAGAAGGTTACTTCAAAATCCTCATTTCCTCCCAATCAGCTGGGACTCAGGAGGCAGAGAGTAGATGGGGTCGGGGTCAGTCAGAGGTGGTATTTACTGGTTCTCTGAACTACTCAAAATTTCAGGTACCGGTTCTCGAGGACTGGTCAGAACCTGCTGGATACCACCTCTGATCCTTTCCAACTATATTCTATATTTATACTTGCTTGTCTATGTCTGTATTATAATTATGTCCTTAAACTTTGTCATAACTCAGAGTGGTTTTATTGTCATTTCAAAAACAACCATTTAATCAGGTCCAGCAATAACATTATTTTTTCAAGCGCTGTCAATCCACGAATGTAGAAATAGCCTATAGATGCCAATTTATGCCACATCATTCCCATCTTACTTTAATATTTTTTCCTTCCTATTTGGTGTAGAGTGTTGAATTCATTTTTATGTAATATGATGTCTATGGAAAGGAGAAGGATCCATAATCATTTGAAAAATTTAAAGAAAGAAAAAATGGTCACAGCCCATTGCTTCTTTCAGTATGTGTATGATGAAGAGGTAAAGAACACTCCAAAAAGGTAGGGAGAATACAGAATGGGAAATCATTTGCCTTATAAAAAGGCACTTTATTATTGGCTGAGCCAAGTAAGAAGCTTTTTTAAAATGAGCGTTATGAGAGATACACAGCATGCTCTCATCGTTACAAATATTCCCACCATGTCTAGAAGATGAGAAAAGCTCCCTCTTGTTCTTTTCTATGTCTATTTTGTTTCTTTTCCATGACATTTTTCTTCATGCTTTCAGAACTCATGAAATAAAGGAGTAGCTATGAAGACATAGCTCTTTGGTGTATTGTTAGAATGGCTGTGCCCCAAGGTATCCACATTAAACTAAGGTCAGTGGGACAAAAAGCGATGATGGATGGAGTCACACAAGCCCAACAGCCCAGCTTGCCGCATGTGACAGAACGTGATAAATTGCTCTTGCACAATTGCCAAAGTAGAGACAAACAAATAGCTTATTTCCTTCACTGACGAGGAATGGGGGATATCCTGGTTAACTTGATACAGCTTTCATTCTAAGAAGTGAAATACTTTCTTGTGTGTGTGTGTAAAGGTAAAGGTTCCCCTCTCACATATGTGCTAGCTGTTTCCAACTCTAGGGGGCAGTGCTCATCTCCATTTCAAAGCTGAAGAGCCAGCACTGTCCAAGGTTGTCTCCATGGTCATGTGGCGACATGACTAAATGCCAAAGGCACACGGAATGCTGTTACCTTCCCAGCAAAGGTGGTTCCTATTTTTCTACTTACACTTTTACATGCTTTCAAACTGCTAGGTTGACAGAAGCTTGGACAAGTAATGGCAACTCACTCCATTACACGACACTAGGGATTCAAACTGCCAAACTGCCAACCTTCTGATCGACAAGTTCAGCGTCTTAGCCACTGAACCATCAGGTCCCTTTTTGGTGGAATTAATATATTGAGTCCTTCATATATTAATCTAACATTTTCTCCAATAAATAATGTGATCGTACAGCTACCAACGTAGAAACAGATTGTCCTTGGAGTAACTAAGAGCAAAATGGGTTATTATAAGACTTAAAATAGACAGGGAATCCTTGCTTAGCCCTACTGTTTAATCACATTTTTTCCGTCTGGGAATCAAGGGCCTTTTTGATTTTGATATTAATCATCATTAAACAAAGGTAGTTCTATTTTTGTCCATCTGCCCATTCAGAGACACTTATGCATTATAAGTTGAAAGAATCTGCTTGGTTTTCTTTCAGATTTCCATTCCACTGGGAGGATGTGTAGGAGGAAAGTATATTTCAGCAGTTTTATCTCTAAACTACTCTAATTGCTACAGTATACAATATGCAACACCTTAATTTATCATGCTTCTGCCTGCTGAGTTACTGTGCTGGTGATACCTACTCATTAGCATTTATGAACTTCATATTCCAAGTAGCTGTAGAAGCAGTAAATAAAGGATTTCAATCTGTCTCCTAATTTTTGCTAATGAAAATTAAAAAAAAACTAACTACTTTAAATTTTTCACAAGAACCTCACAAGGATTGCATGCTTTGAAATATGATAACACAATGATGGCGAACCTATGGCACGAGTGCCACAGGTAGCACATGGATGTATCTGTCGACAAGCAAGCCGTCAGATCTAGCGCACAAGTGTACGCTGGCCAGCTGATTTTCGGCCTTCCGGAGGGCCAAGTGAGGCCGTTTTCACCCTCCCCAGACATCAGGAAAGTCTCCAGAACCTGGGGAGGGTGAAAAACGGGCCCAATGGGCCACATTGGACCCACCTTTCATCCTCCCCAGGCTCTGGAGGGTTTCCTGGAGCCTGTGGAGGGCCAAAATGGCCTCCCCCAGCCCCCTGGTGGGAATACCAAACTCAGCTTGGAGGCAAGTAGGGCAGCACGTAAGGGGAGGAGCATGGGAGGGGTTGTGCATGCATGCACATATGGAGGCACACTTTGCATCATGGGTGTTACACGCACACACCCTCACATTCTTGGCACCCAACAACAAAAAGGTTAGCCATCACTGTGATATCACATTATGCTGATGGATCGTGAATCATGTCCATTCAGGATCTATCAGACCCATCCCAGAAAAATTGTGACTATCCTGTATCTGACTATCCTATACATACCTTCAGGCCCAAAATGCTGTAATTGTTCAACTCCAGCCCTACTAAATAATTTATGCTAAGCCAAAGAGAGGACAACTACATCAGCTTTACACTTCCTTAGATCAATCAAATTTGTCAATAACTACACACATGCATTTGTGAGTGAGAAGATGAATGTCTATGAACTAGAGTCCCGAACCTGAAGTGCAATACATAATTTAGGATCGGAAGGTAAAACAGAATAAAGAGTTTTGAACATTTCAAACATGAGAAGCAATTGAAGGTCACAGAAATGCGCAAAGACCAGGAAGATAACATAAGAGTGATTAATTATAAAAATAGGGTAATCTCAGATTCTGAGGGCTTTACCAGCAGATCGATGTGACATGTTAGAGTTTCCTTCCCCAACACATGATTAGCAGCAGAGCAATCCAAAGTTGATCAGTTAAGTCCTCTTAATTTGTGACATTTTCCTATTGTTAATTACATATCTTGTCTTCCAGTTGTATAACTTTTCCAAAGGTCATCTTCTGTGATTGGATGCTCAAGGACTTAGAGTAGAAGTTCTACAGGCTGAAACCAGAAACCCAACTCTTCTGTCATTCTGTTTCCCACTTGGTGAACTAACTCTTTAGGTGGGATAATCTGGGTCTAAAGCCCCTCCCCCAAAGTAATCAACGTGATATGCCTAAAACAATCAGTGCAATACAGCTAATATTCCAACCACAAAGATTTCATGTTCCAGGCTATAGATTTAACTGCTGTTTTTTTCCCCCCAGACTGTTATTCTGACATTGCTAAAACTCTCTCTCTCTCTCTCTCTCTCTCTCTCTCTCTGTCTTTGTGTGTGTGAGAGAGAGGGAGGGAGGGAGGGAGGGAGGGAGGGAGAGGGGGGAGGGGGGGAGAGGGGGGAGGGAGGGAGGGAGAGAGAGGGGGAGAGAGAGAGGGAGAGAGATGGAGAGAGTGAGAGTGAGTGAGTGAGTGAGAGAGAGAGAGAGAGAGAGAGAGAGAAACAAACTACAGCTCTATATTTTATCAATTCCTCTAGTTTCCTTTGAAGCCACTCAAAACTGTGCCGTTATCACATCTGAACAAGGAGGGGTTTTTTTTCTGCTAATTTCAACTCACGAGGAGCCTTTTCTAATTTTCTTCAAATGTCATGCCTTGATAAATATCAGAACTAACACAAACCACTACATTTCAACAAGAGGCTTTATGATATCTCACCGCCCACCGCCTTCTAATGAAATGTTCAAGGAGATTTTCCATTATTTTTCTCAGACACAACACATTTGCAGAACATTTCCTCAACCAGTGGGATGAACAAGGAACATGTTTCTTGGCCAGCAACCAGAGGTGTTATTCAGCAGGTTCTGATCAGTTCTGGAGAACCGGTAGCAGAAATTTTAAGTAGTTCGGAGAACCGGTAAATGACCACCTCTGACTGGTCCTGTCCCCATCTATTTTCTGCCTCCTGAGTCCCAGCTGATTGGGAGGAAATGGGGTTTTTGCAGTAAGTTTCCCCTGCTGCTCCCACCAAACCACGCCCATCAAACCATGCCCATCAAGCGACACCATGACATTTTCACCCTCCCCTGGCTTCAAGAAAGCTTCCAGAGCCTGAGGAGGGTGAAAAAATGGGCCAAACGGGCCACATTGGGCCCGCTTTTCATCCTCCCCAGGCTCTGGAGGTTTTCCTGGAGCCTGTGGAGGGCAAAACTTTCCCCTACCATTCCCACCAAGCCATGCCCAGTCCCCTGGAGGAAATACCAAGCTCAGCATTCCCCTGCCACGCCCACCAAGCCATGTTACACCCACCAAGCCATGCCCACAGAACTTATAGTAAAAAATTTAGAATCCCACCACTACTAGCAGCAACAATAAAGGCTAAGATGATGGTCTTAGGGAGGTGGATTTTATGCACCTGAGCATTAGATTTATTTTAAAAGAACCCAGCCTTCATACTCAAAACAAATTTAGACAGCCAAAACTTACCGGGTCAAAAGAAGTCTTATTTATATAAGATGGCCTTCAAAAATAGATTTTTAAAAAATCAAGGCAAGAATGTTTCAGTCCTGCTACATTCCAAATGGATGTGTGATTCTCAGTAGTTCCTAGTTGGATGAGAATTCCCTTATCAAATACTTAAAGCAATCTTGGTGGCTTTCTGACCACAAAGATAAAGGAGCTTAAAAGGCCAAAGAGGCTAAGAACTAAGTTACAGCCATGCTCACTCATAAATACTAGAGCTTTCTTGAGTAATACACTGCCAATCACCGTGCAGTACTCTGGAAAGCCATCCTGTTCAATTTCCAGGTCTGTTCTTCATGACCTGTATCTCCCCAGTGACACTATTAAATATATTCAGCTTTCCTCACCATGGTGTTAGTGCTGGTTTATCCACCTAAGGCTCAGCAAGGAGAGACAGTGTTTTTTTCTGTTCTGTCCATCTTTCTATTTGTTTTCAGCAGAGGTGGTATTCAGCCAGTTCTGACAGATTCTGGAAAACCGGTAGCGGAAATTTGGAGTAGTTTGGAGAACTGGCAAATAGGCTGGCCCTGCTCCTGCTGCCTCCTAGCCTCCTAGCTGATCTTCTTTTGTTGCCCTGGACAGGAGAATGGAGCTGGAAAGCAGGTTAGTGGGGTGGTGAGGGAATGGGGATTTTGCAGTAACCTTCCCCTACCACACCCACAAAGCCACACCCACAGAACCAGTAGTAAAAAATATCCCACCACTGTTTTCAGGTGTGGCCATTGTTGGTATCCCTTCTACTAACTAGCCCAAAGTGTCAGGAGTTTGGAGGGGTAGACCAAGAATTTATTCTTAAGTAATTGTGTTTGTTTTTCATAAAGCTCTGAGTTCTGTTCTTCGTTGTTTGTTATCTGCTTAAAGAAGCCAGTAAATATATTGTGATTAAAAATGGTATAAGGAACTGGTACATGGTCTCCACTTCTATGAAATTCATTGTACAACTTTACCTCAGAGTCTAATCTACTGCATAGGGCTATTATTGGAAGGATACAAGGAGAGTATCCATGAACAGCAGTTTGGAACTCTCCAGGGAAAGGCAGAATATGAATATCACTATAATTATTGTGACTAAGTGTATTCCTCTTTCAAATCTCTTTGCAAATTAAGATGCAGTTACATGTTGTCTTTATTCTTTGTTTTAAGCAGACACGGAAAAACTGTTAGGAACATGAGCAGGAGCATTCCATTATATCTTGCTTGTAGTTTCCCTGAGGCATCTGGCTTTAGCCTCAAGGGAAGCTGGAGGCAGTTGGACTAATCCAGCCAAGCTTTTCATACATTCCTATGCAATAGCAATAGCACTTTGACTTATATGCCACTCCATAGTGCTTCACAGCACTCTCTGAGCTGTTTACAGTGTCAGCATAGTGTCCCCAACAATCTGGGCCCTCATTTTAATGACTTTGGAAGGATCAAAGGCTGAGTGAATCTTGAGCCAGTCAGGATCAAACTCCTGACTATGGGCAGAGTTTGCCTGCAATACTGCATTCTAACCACAGTGCCACCAGTGTTCATTATCATGAATATATAATATCATGAATGCAGTTATTTATAATGGTTTTATGAAATCTTAAATGACTAATGTATACATGTAGATCTTAATCTGAAGCAGGAATCAACAACAACAAAACAACAATAACAAAACAACAATATATTATTAATAATAATTATTATTATTATTATTATTATTATTATTAAATACCGCCATTGCTGGTCCCAAGCCCGGATGAGAAAGGAGGAAGGTTGGGATCAGGTTGGCATCTGGTCCCGTAAAAAAAAACCCCGCCAACCCATACAATATGGTGAAAAAAACAAATAAGAATTCCATACCGCATCGGTCGTCGCGCGGGTTAACAAGGGCCGCGGCGGATGTTGGGGTCCCTGGACATCCGTCGACAAGTGGGCTACAAGTGGACCAGCCAACAAAACGACAAAAATATAGTGCAGATGAAAACCGTGCCATAATGGCCTGTTACTACAACTCAGAGCCAGAAAAAAGAGGCTATTTAAAGCGAATGTATGAATTATGGAAACAACAATATCCAGATTCAAATGTTAGTGAACAACGACTAGCAGATCAAAGGCGATTTATTATACGGAATAAAGTCTTTAGTGAAGTTGAACATGAGGAAATTCAGGCAAATTGCAAAACCCAAAAAACAATATCACAAGCGGAAATAACTGATATTCAAGACACAACTAAAGACATTATAGTAGAACTCCCAGAAGATGCTCTTGGGGAGGAAATAACATCACCACCACTAGAACCAGTTATCACTGAACCAACTGATGAACTAACTCAAAAACAAAAAGAATTGAAGGATAAGATCATGGAGCATTTTCTGCTTAATGAGGAAAGGCAACGTTTACCATCACTAAAAACTGTGCCGAAGAAAATTTTGGCCCCTATCATGAAAATGGTTAATGCAGTGTTTTCAACAATTGAACCAGGATCCATCTTGGAAACAAACCAGTTAATGTACAGCGCAGCTGTAATAGTCACTAATGAACTAGGCATTAAAATTAAAGTACCTAGTCATACAACAGAAAAAGCATCAAAGCCAAAGTGGAAAATCCGTTTAGAACAAAAAATCAAAAAATTAAGGGCAGATGCTAGTAACTTAAAGAACATGCATGAGCAACGGCTTAAAAACAACAAAATCATAGATCGGCTAATCAGGAGATATAGATTGGATACAAGAAACATCAATGAAGCTGTAGAGATTGTAAAACAGCAGATAACAGCAACAGCTAGAAAAATTGAAAGATATGAGGCACGAATCATCCAATATAAACAAAATCAGCAATTTCGATCAGACCAACGGCGTTTTTATCAAAGTCTTAATGTAAATGGTGACACCAAAAGTGAAAAACCAGAAAAACAGGCCACAGTTGAATTCTGGAAAGAATTGTGGGAAAATGCAAAGGACTACAACAAGGAAGCAAAGTGGATACATGACTTTGAGAAAAGCATTGGCAACAAACAAATGCAACTATTAGAAATAACAACTGAGATGGTCAAAAATCGAGTTAAAAAGGTAAAGAATTGGACATCACCTGGAAAGGACCAATTACATGGTTTCTGGCTCAAATATCTGACCAGTTTACATGCAATATTGGCCAGGCAACTGAATGAAATTTTACAAAAGGGCCAAATTGATGAATGGTTGACAACTGGAAAAACATACTTGATTCAGAAAGATCCAACTAAAGGAACAACACCTGAAAACTATAGACCAATAACATGCTTGCCAACAACCTTCAAATTACTCACAGGCATTATTGCAGATAACATGATGGATTATTTGGAAACAAACAACATCTTGCCAGTAGAGCAAAAAGGCAACAAAAGAAGGAGCAGGGGCACAAAAGATCAGCTTCTAATTGATAAAATGATATTAGAAAATTGTAAGAACAGAAAAACGAACTTGAATATGGTCTGGATTGATTACAAAAAGGCATTTGACTCACTGCCACATAGTTGGATCATAAAATGCTTAGAAACAACTGGCATTAGCAAAAATATTACATCCTTTACTGAAAAGGCAATGAAACAATGGAGAACTGAGTTGGCAGTAGGGAATGAGATCTACGGAATGGTTAATATCAAGCGAGGAATTTTCCAGGGTGATTCACTTTCACCTCTTCTCTTCATCATCGCAATGATCCCACTATCAGTAATCTTAAAAAAAAATGAAATTAGGCTACCAAACAGCCAAAAAAGCTGAAAAAATTTCGCATTTACTATATATGGATGATTTGAAACTCTATGGAAAGTCAGAAATAGAAATCCAATCATTGACAAATACAGTCCGAGTATTCAGCACCGATATTTCAATGCAGTTTGGCATGGAAAAATGCGCCACTGTATCCATAAAAAGGGGCAAAATCACTGCATCTGAGGGAATTGAAATGCCCAATGGCCAACTAATTAAATGCAAAGAAAATGAAGCCTACAAATACTTAGGCATTCTGCAGTTGGATAACATCAAGCATGGAGAAGTAAAAACTATTGTCAGACGAGAGTACACCAACAGAGTTAGGAAAATTTTGAAATCTAAATTGAATGGTGGAAATACAATCAAGGCCATAAATACTTGGGCAATACCAGTTATAAGATACACAGCTGGCATAGTTAACTGGACACAAGCTGATTTGGACCTTTTGGACCGAAAAACCAGGAAACTAATGACAATGCACTACAGTTTACATCCACGTGGTGATACTGATAGACTATATCTGCCCCGAAAATCAGGTGGCAGAGGATTATTACAAGTGAAGCAAACAGTTGAAGAAGAAAAACGTGCACTGGTTGATTATTTAAAAGAAAGTCAAGAACATCTATTAATCGAAGTAAAGAACAAAAATCTACTGAAGGCCCAACAGACAAAACAAGAATACAGAAAAGATGTGATAAAATCAAGAATGGAGAGTTGGCAGAACAAAGCACTGCATGGTCAATTTCTGGAAAAAATAAAAGATAAAGTGGACAGGGAACAAACTTGGTTATGGTTAAAAACAGGTACATTAAAGAAAGAAACAGAGTCACTAATCCTGGCTGCGCAAGAACAAGCTATCCGCACAAATGCCATTAAGGCCAAAATCGAAAAATCCTCTGATGATGCCAAATGCAGACTTTTTAAAGAAGCTGACGAAACTGTTGATCACATACTCAGCTGCTGTAAAAAAATCGCGCAGACTGATTATAAATTGCGGCACAATTCAGTAGCACAAATGATCCATTGGAATTTGTGCAAAAATTATAATATTAAAACAGCAACAAACTGGTGGGAACATCAGCCTGAAAAAGTCACAGAAAATCAGATGGTCAAGATCTTGTGGGATTTCCGTATACAAACCGACAAAATACTGGCGCATAATATACCAGACATCACACTGGTTGAGAAAAATAAGGTCACAATCATAGACATCGCAATACCAGGTGATAGCAGGGTCGCCAGAAGGAACATGAAAAAATCGCAAAATACCAGGACTTAAAAATCGAAATTCAACGACTATGGCACAAACCAGCAGTGGTAATTCCAGTGGTAATTGGCACACTGGGTGCTATTCCAAAAGCACTGGAATTACATTTAAAACAGTTAAAAATTGACAAAATCACCATCAGTCAAATGCAAAAAGCTGCACTGCTTGGATCTGCACGCATATTACGAAAATACGTTACGACGTCCTAGGCCCCTGGGTGGGGCCCGACTAGTAACCAATGCCAAATCCGGCGAAACAACTGGCCGCTGTGATACAATTGTATAATAATAATAATAATAAATGACAATGCACTACAGTTTACACCCACGTGGTGATACTGATAGACTATATCTGCCCCGAAAATCAGGTGGCAGAGGATTATTACAAGTGAAGCAAACAGTTGAAGAAGAAAAACATGCACTGGCTGATTATTTAAAAGACACTCAAGAACATCTATTAATCGAAGTAAAGAACAAAAATCTACTGAAGGCCCAACAGACAAAACAAGAATACAGAAAAGATGTGATAAAATCAAGAATGGAGAGTTGGCAGAACAAAGCACTGCATGGTCAATTTCTGGAAAAAATAAAAGATAAAGTGGACAGGGAACAAACTTGGTTATGGTTAAAAACAGGTACATTAAAGAAAGAAACAGAGTCACTAATCCTGGCTGCGCAAGAACAAGCTATCCGCACAAATGCCATTAAGGCCAAAATTGAAAAATCCTCTGATGATGCCAAATGCAGACTTTGCAAAGAAGCTGATGAAACTGTTGATCACATACTCAGCTGCTGTAAAAAAATCGCACAGACTGATTATAAATTGCGGCACAATTCAGTAGCGCAAATGATCCATTGGAATTTGTGCAAAAATTATAATATTAAAACAGCAACAAACTGGTGGGAACATCAGCCTGAAAAAGTCACCGAAAATCAGATGGTCAAGATCTTGTGGGATTTCTGCATACAAACGGACAAAATACTGGCGCATAATACACCAGACATCACACTGGTTGAGAAAAACAAGGTTACAATCATAGATATTGCAATACCAGGTGATAGCAGGGTCGCTGAGAAGGAACATGAAAAAAATCACAAAATACCAGGACTTAAAAATCGAAATTCAACGACTATGGCACAAACCAGCAGTGGTAATTCCAGTGGTAATTGGCACACTGGGTGCTATCCCAAAAGCACTGGAATTACATTTAAAACAGTTAAAAATTGACAAAATCACCATCAGTCAAATGCAAAAAGCCGCACTGCTTGGATATGCACGCATATTACGAAAATATGTTACGACATCCTAGGCCCCTGGGTGGGGCCCGACTAGTAACCAATGCCAAATCCGGCGAAACAACTGGCCGCTGTGATACAATTGTATAATAATAATAAATTACAAGTGAAGCAGACAGTTGAAGAAGAAAAACATGCACTGGCTGATTATTTAAAAGAAAATCAAGAACATCTATTAATCGAAGTAAAGAACAAAAATCTACTGAAGGCCCAACAGACGAGACAAGAATACAGAAAAGATGTGATAAAATCAAGAATGGAGAGTTGGCAGAACAAAGCACTGCATGGCCAATTTCTGGAAAAAATAAAATATAAAGTGGACAGTGAACAAACTTGGTTATGGTTAACAACAGGTACATTAAAGAAAGAAACAGAGTCACTAATCCTGGCTGCACAAGAACAAGCTATCCGCACAAATACCATTAAGGCCAAAATTGAAAAATCCTCTGATGATGCCAAATGCAGACTTTGCAAAGAAGCTGATGAAACTGTTGATCACATACTCAGCTGCTGTAAAAAAATCGTGCAGACTGATTATAAATTGCGGCACAATTCAGTAGCACAAATGATCCATTGGAATTTGTGCAAAAATTATAATATCAAAACAGCAACAAACTGGTGGGAACATCAGCCTGAAAAAGTCACCGAAAATCAGATGGTCATGATCTTGTGGGATTTCCGTATATGAACCGACAAAATACTGGCGCATAATACACCAGACATCACACTGGTTGAGAAAAATAAGATCACAATCATAGACATCGCAATACCAGGTGATAGCAGGGTCGCCAAGAAGGAACATGAAAAAATAGCAAGATATCAGGACTTAAAAATCGAAATTCAACGACTATGGCACAAACCAGCAGTGATAATTCCAGTGGTAATTGGCACACTGGGTGCTATTCCAAAAGCACTGGAATTACATTTAAAACAGTTAAAAATTGACAAAATCACCATCAGTCAAATGCAAAAAGCTGCACTGCTTGGATCTGCACGCATATTACGAAAATACGTTACGATGTCCTAGGCCCCTGGGTGGGGCCCGACTAGTAACCGATGCCAACTCCGGCTAAACAACTGGCCGCTGTGATACAATTGTATAATAATAATAATAATAATACACCATCCTCCTTGGAACAGCTTATATCCTCCGACGTTACCTTAACAGTTCCTAGGTTCTTGGTTAGGACTCAAGCTGTTGAGCTATCAACCAGCTACTAATCTCACCAAAGATTAACTAATGATGATGATGATGATGACGACCACGACGACGACGATGACATCAATTCTGGAAAGAACAACCTCCAGAATCAGAAATCAAATTAATTCAAGAACTTGTTTTGTGCTTTGTATGTGAATGACATTAACACAGCCTGTGGTCCAACAAATTTTCTAATCCTTTTTAAAGTGTCCTAAATCAGCTGCCATCACTGCAACTGGAGACATCTGTTATGGAAATTAAATTCTATAGTTTAATCTTTTTTCGGTCCATTTTGCTTGCTGATGGTAACCAAAGTTAAGATTCAGAATGGTGAAAGGAAAAAAAAAACCAGGGATGCTTGTTGTTAACTTTCTAAGACGAGCATGAGAAAATCCCAATAACACATTGAATTCTTTTTTTTTTTCTCAAGCCCTGGCTGGATTAGAAAATGAAAGTGGATTCTAAAACTATCTCAAGTCTTTGAAGAGATGCTGAGCATCTATGAAATGAAATGACTGAGAAAGTTTTAAAAGGATTACACCGATGATTACTCTGTGATGACATTGCCATTTAGAGGCACCCTTGTAATAACTTTGAGGTTATTAAGTAGTGGTAAGATAGAAAGTTCTTTCAGCACCAAAAGGAGAGATTCTTTAGCAAAGAAAGGTGAAACCTTTAGATTTTCCTAAAGTTTATAGCCTCACTTTGATTGTTCAGGTAGATAGGTCACAAAGCCCAGTTGAACACAGCAGGTTTTGTTTTGTTAGTAAATTTATTTTATTTTTTATTTGAAAAAAAACAGCTTGCATACATTTTTCTATTCTTTAATATCAAAAATTTTAAAGGACAATACTTCATGTGTGTGTAAAGGAGGGATTAAAAAAACATCAGTGGATTCATTGTTACTTTTCCAACATGCCAAAGATTGAAAAAATGGCTTCAAACAATTGGAAAGAAGATATATATATATATATTTGTTATATTTATGCTGATAAATAAATAAAGGGAGACTAGTATAGATCTATTTCAAGCTATTTAGCTCTCATCAGCTAGCCATACCCAAGTTTTTGGGAATCGAACCTGTGCTCCATTGCCTCCCAGGCAGGGAGTTAACCTTTTGAGCTACAGAGAACGACTCCTTATCAGCCAGCCAGGGTGGGAGGTATATACTTAAAGTCACAACCCCTGGTATGCCCAAGTATGGGAGGAAGGTCACACTTCCACTCTCTGTCATTAGGCTCGTCACAAGAGACCATCCAGACAGAAACCCAATATTTTTTACTGTTGCCTTTTTTGTTACATTTGTTATATTTATGCTGATAAATAAATAAAGGGAGACTAGTATAGATCTATTTCAAGCTATTTAGCTCTCATCAGCTAGCCATACCCAAGTTTTTGGGAATCGAACCTGTGCTCCATTGCCTCCCAGGCAGGGAGTTAACCTTTTGAGCTACAGAGAACGACTCCTTATCAGCCAGCCAGGGTGGGAGGTATATACTTAAAGTCACAACCCCTGGTATGCCCAAGTATGGGAGGAAGGTCACACTTCCACTCTCTGTCATTAGGCTCGTCACAAGAGACCATCCATTAAAAACTACATAAAAGACTTGTATTTTCTTGTGTTTGAGGGCTAATGCATTTATGGTGCATTTAGCCCTCAAATGCAATTATTCTAGGGGCTACATTCCTTAAGCCTTAAGTGATGCTAGGCAAAAACTATATTTGATTTAATTTTAAGTTAATTAAACTTTCATCAGTTACCTTAAACATGGGTAAGGTATATGTATGTCATCCTTCATATTATATATAAGGTAAATATAAGTAATACCTTTTCTCTTTTCTTTTTCCCCATTTCTTTTTTAAAAGGGAATTTTCTGCTAACTTTGAAAGAGATTGATTTTAATGGTACAAACATGGAATGAGAGTAGGGCAGGCATACAATGAAAAGAGCTACTTCATATAGAAAAAAAACACACCAAAATGAGCATTCTACAATACATTTTCTCAAAGCTCAAGCTGAGAAAGCTTAGAAATGCATGTGTTTCTCTGAGACCAATAAGTAATGTAAAAGGCTTTGATAAGAGACAAATTATCTCTTTTAGCTGACCCTTTAATTAAACATTTCTTGGTTAGTGATTTCTGTATTCTGTTGCAAATGATTGCTTTGTCTGTACTGGCTAAGAATAAGAATTTCAGCATTTGTAAACCAAACAAATAAGCAAATAGGAGGAACCATATTTTTTTTTCTAGAAAAACCAGAGAAAGGTTATCTGCCTAATAGAAGAGAATATATGTAGCTTATATATTATGAGCTAGAAGGGACACGGTTGCTCAGTGGCAAAGACACTGAGCTTGTCAAGCAGAAAGGTGGTTTGAATCCCTAGTGCTGCATAACGGAGTGAGCTCCAATTACTTCCCACCAAAGGCGATTCCTATTTTTCTACTTGCATTTTTATGTGCTTTCAAACTGCTAGGTTGGCAGAAGCTGGGACAAGTAATGGGAGCTCACTCCGTTACGCTACAAATTTACATAAATAGGAACGATGAGAAGACTAATAGTAATAGTAATGCAGCCTTAGTGAATAGTTTGACAGTGGTGAGGGAATTATTTGTTTAGCAGAGTGATGGCATTTGGAGAAAAACTGTTCTTGTGTCTAGTTTTGTGCAGCAATCTATAGCGTTATTTTGAGGGTAAGAGTTGAAACATTTTATGTCCTGGATGTGAGGGGTCTGTAAATTGGTTGGTTAATTGATTGATCTGCTAATAATTTTTACTTAGTTCAATATAAGCAGCTATCAAGGAAGCATGGAATTAAAACAACATATTCCATTACATTTTGTAAAGGTTTTTCAGCCAGAAATATCACTGGGATTGTAACTTACTCTTTTCAGTGAGCTGTAGCACTAGATATGTTGCCATCTATTCAAACTGAGGGTAAAATAATAACTGCTTTGACTGAGAAGATATGAAATGATTTAGTATCTGATCCTGTTTGGAACACAAGCAGTAATTATATTAACTGGGCTCAGAATAAACCAGACTTAGAAAGAGTTTGCCTTAAAATGTTATATTGAGCCAGAACTGTTGGAGACACCCTTTCAATCAACCAGTCATACAGCTGAAGTGTTGCCCTGAATGCTGCCCTCTTAATACTGCTTCTGAAGATCATTCTTCCAGAAGTTGGCTGTAAATGGGAATAAATGTGTGTAGTCACTCTAAAGATCTCTGCAGGTGGTGACTGAGCTTTGAGTTCTAGCCAGCAGTAGAACTGAGCAAAAGTCAACACCAAACCGGTGATATTAGAAAAGCTGAAATCATATATAAGTTGAAATGGAGTATTTGACATGATCACACTCATGCTCCAACTGGCAAAATGGGCAGCAGAATGTGACATTGATTGGACACAAGGTGACTATCACTGGCCATTGCTAAAGCATTTAGATTCTTTCAACACAACACAGAGGGATTTGGCCTGTTGACACAATGCATTTTTATTTTCTATGCGCTAGCATCAATTCCTTGCTGGAATATCAAGTGTGAAAGGCAAGGAGACCTCAGTCTAAATGGGCAAGAGAATTTCATGCATAAAACACGGACAGTTTAATTGCAATTTAAAAAGGAACATAATTTCCAATTGCAAAAATGAGGATACAACAAATGACCTTTAATGCAACTTACACCTTACAATTAGTTCATGTTCATGTAATACATTTCTATAGTTCAATAAAAATCTAGCCGTCTACTTTTGCTTCATGGGATTGTCCATAACTATTAATTGAGGCAATGAAACTAGATTGCTATAAGAAATTTCAATTATATTGCAGCCTAATCTATCTCAAAGGACCATGATATAGTAGAGTTCACTATGTATACACCCTAAGCTTCTTGAGGAAAAGATATTAACGTAATAAATAAAGTTCAGAATTTTTTTAAAAGTGGGGGGGAACGTATCATAAAAACAAAGACATATTCTCACCATAGCCTTAATCTTACAGAAAATGGATCAATGTGCTGATATCTTCCTCTTTCCACTCCCACCGCCCCCAATTAAAATGTGAATTTCCACATTGCTTTAGAATGTATTTTGTTATTTCGTTAAAGTTAAGACAGTCATGTCCCCTTCCCCTATTCCTTTCATCTGGAAAAACACAGTAGAGAACTTTTTTGGATTATCATTAGGAGACCTCCCACCTTCCTAGCATTTTCCCACTAGTGCAGTCCCCCCCCTCTTTTTATAATCAACTGAGTGTTGATCCATTTGGTTGTGACAAGTACTAACCAACTCGCTTGTTGCCAATCCTGACATCATGGGCTGAGATTGAGTGACTAGACCAAGATTACTAAGCCAGCTTTCATGTCTAAAGCAGGACTGGGACTTCCAGTCTCCTGATTTCGAGCCTGGTGCCTTCACCACTAGACCAAACTAGCTCTTTTATGTCATCATTTGAATGAAAGATGTTAATTGAAAACCAGTAAATTAGAAAGGGATGTGGTGGCTCAATGGCTAAGACGCTGAGCTTGTCGATCAGAGAGTTGGAAGTTCGGCAGCTCGAATCCCTAGCGCTGCGTAATGGAGTGAGCTTGTCCCAGCTTCTGCCAACCTAGCAGTTCAAAAACATATAAAAATGCAAGTAGAAAAAATAGGGACCATCTTTGGTGGGAAGGTAATAGCATTCCATGCACCTTCAGCATTTAGTCATGCCAACCACATGACCACGGAGACATCTTCTGACAGCACTGGCTCTTCGGCTTTGAAACGGAGACGAGCACCGCTCCTTGAATTGGGAACAACTAATATGCATGTGTAAGGGGAACCTTTACCTTTACCTAAACTACAAAGGGTTTAGGCAAAATCATTGTACAATAAAAGAATGAGCACATACCCTCAGTCACAATGTAATTCAAAGACTATCACCCACATGCACTAAAATTCCTCTGTATTTTTTTCTCATTTCATTTCCATCCCCTTTTTTAAAAAATGATTTAGCTGAAAGGAAAGCATTCTTTCTGATACAGTAGTAGACTTTATCAAAGTTTCCCAAAGCACAAGTGAAGTAGGAGGCAGGATTAAATATGCCCATTTCTCTTTCATGCACAAATGAATTGGGAAGTAATCTAATGGATCATTCTATTCATATTTCAGAGTTTCTCCTCCATTTTTAAATTTAAAACATGTTTCTAGTTTGTTAAGAAACCAAGGAGAAGAATTTTTGAGAACAACTTTTTCTCAACTGAAATAATTTTACTTTTTCTGTAAGAGATATACACTAATATGAGTCACAATCTTTGGGGACTGACTTATATGTATGTTATCTACATATACACATAAAAACACTTTTCTCTAGGAATTTGGAAAGCATCTCTTTTGGAAAATGGGCATTTCTCTATTAGAGACAGAGAACACCAATCATGAAGAAATACAAATTCCTTCCCATTTAATTTTCTAATGCTTGAAAGGTTCTTATCACTTACAGCAATGTTCTGAATTCTGCACGAAAAGGGCAAAATGGAAGGATGCATGGAAGTGTATTTGTCATCAAATTTAAATCTGTTTTATATAGCAGATATAAAGTGCTATATAAAACAGATTGCCATATTTTTGTACTATAAGATGCACTTCCCCCCCTCTAAAAGTTGGGTACATCTTATACTCCAAATGTAGCTTTTTCAAAGATTTTTTTTCAGCCCTAATGAGGCACTAACAAGTGAAGCGATCTTCCGTGCTTTGCCTGCTTTTTTCATTGCTTCTCTCACTGATGATCAGCTGAGCTTTAGAAGCTGTTTTTTATCCTCAACCAGGGGATAAAACCAGCAAGCCTATGTCCTGAAGCTGACCAGAGTAAGGACTCTAGCCAGATGAATACCTGGGAGGCAGAATTTTTTCCCTATGTTCCTTCCCCAAAACTAAGGTGTGTCTTATACTCCAATGCGTCTTATACTCCGAAAAATATGATACCCCCCCCCCCCCCGCCAAGAGATGATATAGAAAGACATTTTGTATTCAGTAAGAAAACCAATGCAACTTTCATTGGCCCTTCAGAGCTGGTGAGGCAGCTATGTTATTTTGTAATCTGGAGGAGGAAAAGAACAATATGCTACATGCGTCACCTTCTGTAGCTTCTTCATTAAAAAAAGAAAGAAAAGGAAAATGTCTTAAGAGTACCAGATGGAATGAATTCGTGTTACATTGCTAATTGTGGTTAATGCAGAGAGTTAATTTACTTCTTAAGGGAAAATGGGGATGATCGGAGTTAACATGCAGTAGATCTAGTATTCCCAAACCAATGCTGAATTTTAGTGGTTGCCTATAGTCATGTCATGTCCTGTGAGACAGGAGAACAGCTAAATAAAAACAGTGCCATCAGCTCTCTTGTTGATTGATACCAACATTTTTTGCAGTTTAAAAAATCCCCAGTTTTCAAAATGGAAAAACTTTTGTGTGAAATGTTAATTATTGAACTATTAACTATTTCACGAGAAGAGTCCTCCACTCCTTTGCTCACAACAGAATACCTTATGTCACCAGGCTTGAAATTTTGGGCTTGGACAACCTAGAACTACACCAACTAAGGTCTGACCTAAGTGTAGTACACAAAATTATCTGCTACAATGTCCTGTCAATGACTACTTCAGCTTCAACCGCAATAATAAATGAACATACAATAGATACAAACTATGGTTTGGCTAAACTGCTCCAAACTTGATTGCAAAAAATACGACTTCAGCAACAGAGTGGTCAATGCCTGGAATGCTCTACCTGACTCTGTTGTTACATCCTCAAACCCCCATAAATTTAACCTTAAACTGTCTACTATTGACCTCACCCCATTCCTAAGAGATCAATAGAGGCATGCATAAGCGCACTTACTGCTCCACTGCTTTTTTAAAACTTTTATCCAGTATTTTTTGGGGGAACTACCAGAAAGGATGCGGGGAAGTATCAATCACCCATCTTCATTTGCCACTACTCCAGGTGATCTGGACACAAATGTATTTATTTATTTGTTTGTCAAACATGTACAAGATAACAGGCATAGGTATAAACATAAACATGAACAAAGTAAGTAGATACAGATAAATAGTGACAGTAAAACAGGGATGGTAGGCATGCTGGTGCACTTATGCACTCCCCCTTTATGGATTAAGAATGGGGTGAGGTCCACAGTAGACAGTTTGAGATTGAACCTGAGAAGGTTTGAGATGACTGGGTAGGACTTTTTTTATTTTGTTTCTAATATATGAAGTTCCTTATGGAACAAGAGGAGGAGGATTCTTTCTCAGCCTTATTGTAAGAATATAACAAGTTATATACCTTGGGAAAGGAATAACTTTGTAGAACAGGAGGAAAATTGTAATCAAGTCACATAAAAGAAATGTGAGTCTAGGACAGAAATGTAATTTGACAAAGCGTCTCAGATATGACATCAGGAAACAAAGAGATGAAAAAAGAGGAGCACATTTAAACTTTATAACAACACTATTAGCTTGTGTGTCTTTGGTTCAGGTCTGGTCTAGCTTCGAGAAACAACATCAGTCTTGCAAGTCACTTGCTTCTGTTCCTCAAGGTTTTCCCTTCTTCTCATTACACAACTAAGCCATAGGCAAGTCTTCTGATTTTTCAATGGTACATAAAGGTTCTGGGCATGTAGCTGCTCTGAAGCTGGGAGAACAAGTGACCTATAATAGTCTGGACTCCAGGGTAGACCGACGTGGAAATAAAACTGCTTTATTTTTGTCTGGTTCAAAGAAGCAGGACTTTCTTTTAAGGAAACATCTTTTTTTTAATCAAACCTAAAGAGGCACTATCTGGGTTGATATATCACAGTCTATGGAATAAAGTACAAATGATGCTTTCAGTAAGTTCTCTTTCCATATTAGCAATTGGCCAACATAGTATCCTGAATCAGATTTATTTTAACTATAATTTGTGGAATGAGCCACAATTGACTGAGTTCAAATATCAGGATAATTCACAAGTTACACTTCATAAAATATCTAGATTTACAACAAAACAAAATCACATTATGGCTTAGCACAATGCGAATATTCAGTTAGTTTCTTGTCCTCTAACTCTCTCTGTATCCAATTGTATTTTTTTAACAAACCTTCTGTCTGCTCATATCTGTACCTTCTGTTCATAACACTCAATCACTTTCATCCAAATTCCGACAAATGATTGCTTAAATAGGAATCTCTACAATTCTCTTTAAATTTTCAACAAAACTTCTTGCAATGGTGTTAATAGTATAGAATGACTTTCTTACAGCTTAAAATTGCCTGTTATACATTTAGTTCATTTATAATTGCAACAACTTATGATTGACCCACACTGTTACAGATCTAAGGATTCAACCTCATATTATGCTAAGTGTTGAGCCTGGCAAGAAATCTACTTTTAACTCTGCTTGCATTTACTTTACATCAGTTGTTTGGTGGGAGGAACTTACTTACTCACTTGTTAAATAGTATAAGTAAACACAGACCTAAGTAGGAGGCATGGTGCTCTAAAGTCCTGTTAAACAGCCTCCATTATTTGTTGTAGGAGGTAAATTGTGCTCACCTCTGGGAAGCCCTTTATTTCTAACAGCTGTGGGGGGGGAATCGCATTTGGTGAACAAAAGGCGTCAAGGTCCATTTGTGCCAAATTCCAGCACAGCTCGTAAGTACAAATTGTAACTCGAGAACTGGCAAATCTTAATGGATGGAAACAGGCTCCAAAACATTTCAGCCCACCTACTCAAAATATGTGCATTTATATGGCAAAGCATTTGTTCCTTTCACATGCTCACAGGTTGCCAGAAGTAGAGTGAGAATCATGCAGATTCAACTGAAACGAGAGTGAAAGTGGCAGAGAAAAGAGCAAACAACACCCGACACCTAATTTTCACCATGGTGAAAATGAGTGAGTTGCAGTAAGCCCAGGATTTTAGCTAAATAGTTTCCCCATCAACACCATCAGCTACTTTCCTGCAAATTGCTTATGGCTTGGAACTTTTCTCTACCTGAATTTCATTTTATCCACAGATATGAGATGGGGGCTCAGTAATTGCAAATGATCTAAGCTTCTTCTTATGAATGGAATTTTCAGTCTTTAACATGACTACCCAGATAGTCCTAGTGTCAACTTGTAAAACGATTTCAGCTAAAGCCATACTGCTTCGTTTCTGGGTTGCCATTCAAGTAGGAGGGGGGAGAATGGAGGGACTCAGGAATGTGGTGCCTTAGCTGGCTAGCTATAACATCTATTAGTGGGTGTGAGAATCAAGGTCATGTCAACGGACACCTGTTGAAGTTGAGCGGGAACCTACATCTGGGCTGATTGGCCTGTGTGATCTGAGAGATAAAAGGAGGTGGGGAGGTTTCATTATTTTAACTATCCCTAAGCAAGAGATCTGGTGGTTCAGTGGCTAAGATGCTGAGTTTGTTGATCAGAAAGGTCAGCAGTTCAGCAGTTTGAATCCCTAGCACCATGTAATGGAGTGAGCTCCCATTACTTGTTCCAGGTTTTGCCAAACTAGCAGTTTGAAAGCATGTAAAAATGCAAGTAGAAAAATAGGAAGCACCTTTGGTGGGAAGGTAACAGTGCTCCATGTGCCTTTGGTGTTTAGTCATGCCAGCCATATGACCACCTAGAGTTGGGAATGACAAACACATATGCACAAGGGAAACCTTTACCTTTAAGCATGGGTATAATTTAGAGCTAGTTTCACCTTTCTAAGTGTCAGTATGATGAACTCAATAAAGGATCTCTTGAACCTGAACAAACTGTTAGAGTCCTGACTTTCCAGAGTTCATTACTCGAAACAATGACAGATAGTATCCAGTATCACCCTTATTTACAACAGTTAGAATAGGTTCCAAATAGTCTCCAGAGTTATTTTCAGAAAATAATTGTCATCAACATATTGACAGATGTCCATCTGCTTATTTTTTTAAAAAAATGTTCCATGCCATGGTATAACACATATCGATATGTGATCAAGGTCCTAATTTCACCATAAACTTAAAACATAACCTCAACCAGTTGATTTCTCAAAACAAAGCAAAAGTTTGGGTTTTCACCCACTGTGAACAGCATTTATCTGTGTTTTTTCCAGCACGGACAGCCAGTGAAGGCTGTGGGTTGCAAGTGAATAAATGGATTAAACACACCACTATGTTACAGATCTTGATGCTTTATGCTTGATCGCTTCTCTGATTCTTCATTTTTATACCTGTCTTCAGGAACAAATCAGTGAGATTTTGTGTACTGCTTCAGGACCATCTTCACTCTTTATACTAACAAAGGATTTGTTCTAACATGTATTACATAGCTAAGTGATTTGCAAGGAAAGAAACAAGGCTGCTGATTTAAGACTATTTTCTTAAAATGAGAAGCAAGATGATGATGGTGGTGATTTCTATTGCAAATATGTCATCACTAAAAGAACATCAACTTTATATTTTCCCCCTAAATATCTCCTTTTATTAATCACCTAATATTTACGGTTAAGTACATGTTGTTTCTTCTCCATATGTTCCAATCTCATTTTGGCCCCATGGTAACACATCAATCAGGTTGCATTCTTACATTCTGCTAAAACTTATCAAGAAGACCTCTTAGAGATTAATTCAACAGTGATAAATCAGGCATAAATCCCCTATATCACTTCATTAAAACTATATTAGAAAAAAATCTTTTTTTCCACTACAATGTTAAGCTCTTACCAAGGTATTTGTTTTTATTTATTTATTATTTATTTGTTTTACCTGTTGGGATTCTTCTAAATTACATAGCCTGCAACCCTATTCTTACCAAGCAGAAGTCAAATTAAAATCTTCATGCGCCAAATCAATGTCTTAAGTGTTCCAGGAATGCTTGAAGAGCACATGTTGTGTCTCACAAACTGGGAAGGAGCAGAAGAGAAAAGGGAATTGGGTTGAGACCTGCAATAAGACTTGACAGAATGGTTAGGCAAAAAAATAATAATTCAGTTTCAGGCAGGGGTGGTGTGCTGGGGGTTCGCAGGGGTTTGAGAGAACCTCTAGCTAAGATTCTGTGCAGTTCGGAGAACCCGCAAATCCCACTCTTGGCTGGTTCCACCCACCACCCCTCCCCTCCCAGGAGTCCACATGTGGCCCGTTTTGGATGCAGGAAAGTGAAGGGCATGCTTGGGGAGGGTAAATATGGGCCTACAGGAAGTTTGGGAGGGCCAGAAATGGGCCCATTTCCGACCTCTAGAGGGCCTCTGGAGCCTGAGGGGGCCATTTTCATCCTCCTGGAAGCTTGAGGAAAACCTCTGGAGCTCAGGGATGGCAAAAATACTCCTGCCGCCATGGTGCAGGAGGCCGATTAGACCACACCCACCAGTAACTGCAGAGAACCGCTTACTAAAATTTTTGAAGCCCGCCCCAGGTTCCAGGTTGAAAATGGCTGAGTGTTAAGAAATCTGAGTTACAAAATAATTCTTTATGAGAAGAAGGGAACCACCACAAGGTATTTGGGAGGGAGAAATTGTTATTCACCTTTGTAAGTGTTGCAAAGATGATCAGAAGTTGCTTTAGATATCTTTTTCTTTTTTCATTCTCTTTTGCACGTTTCACTTTCATTCTTCCATATTTCTCTATTTATTCTTACTTGTTATGTTTCTGTAGTTAGTAAACTTTATGTAAAATCTTTTTTTTAAAAAAAATAATTATACCAATTATATAAAATTTGAGTGATGCAAATTTGAGGGTTTTGAGGGTAGAACCAAAGTTGGTTATTTTCAGCATTGTCTTCAGAGATAAAGTTTAAATTTTGAGGGTTCTTTCAGATGTAGAATTAATTCATTAATTCAACTAATTGTTATTAATGTACAAGAGCCCTTTCCACAGTATGGGACCCCCCTTTCCCCCCTCCCCAATGATGGCAGTGAAATCTTATATTCTGATGATGTGGAGTAAGAGCTACAAAGAAAGAGGATTCATGGTTGTTGAAATGAAAGGGATTAGATTTTGTCCAATTTTCCAGTCTCCAATCCAGGCCATTAATTAAAGTAGGAACTCCAGAATCAAAACTTTCATGCTCTAACACCTTCTTCTCCAAGTAGAGAACCATGCTGGTTATGATATCAGTGTAACAAGTAAAAAAAAAGATTATACAAAGGACAGGCTTCAACAAAATAGCATTTCCGAATAAACTCAACTCTGGCCACTTTCACTCCTATTCACTTTGTGTTGTGAATTTATGACAGTGTGAACTCCTTTGTGGGAGTTGCAATCCTACTTATCTGGGGGTTGGAGAAAACTGAATAGCCTCATTCTGCTCTACATAGAGTTTTGATTACATCAGGGATGGGTTGCTGCCGTTTTTACTACCAGTTTCCAACCCGCACTTAATGGCTGCACGTGTGTGTGCTGTTCACTGTAAATTGTTCTTCATGCATGTGCAGAACATTTATAATGAATTGCGCATGCGCAGTCACTAAAACCAAAATGGTGGCAGGCCAGCAATGGCGAGGGAACCAGTTCAGGGGGCGTGGCAAGCCTGGGTCGCTGCTGGTTCTGTGACCCAGGCCTGAATTCCACTACCAGTTCGGCCAAACGAGGCCAAACAGGGAGCAACCCACCTCTGGATTACACTGTAACTATGCCTGAAATACTCCTGTAACTGAGAGTTATTTAAAATCTATTTATATGATGGTAATGCATTTTGATACAATTCCTTGGGAACTTGCACAGAAAACTTAAATTTTGCTGTTTATTTATTTATTAATTTTTTATTTTATTAAACGTTTATTTTTACACTATCCCATTACTTCTCTTCCATTTGAGTACCAGTTTATATGGATGCAAGATGAGATAATGCAAATACGAAATGCAGATGTTTCCACATTCCGATGATCTGGACATACCATTTGGCTTCTTATTTACACCTACCAGAAGACCACCCATTTTAAAACTTGCTTTTAACTTGTAATTTGTGTTTCACTTTTCACTTTGCATAGAATAATTACAATTATTTGATGAATATTCATGATTCAAGGTCAATTGCCTATTAAGCTTTTCTCAGGGTAAATGCAAATATCAGTTACCAAGGCACAGTAATTAGCATTAAACTAACTTCTATGGAGGATGCTAAATTCAGTGTTATAATTTATATGTCAAGTTTCATACTAGCAAAAATCAAGTGGTAAACTTCAAGTGGTAGATTTCAGATATGACTCAGCTGGACAGGAACTCTGTTTATTCATTTTCTATGCTGCCTGCCTCACTGCCAAGTGACTGATTGCCAACAAAAATGAAGCCAAAGATGCAAAGATGCATTCCCCACTATACTACATAGCAATAGCAATAGCAGTTAGACTTATATACCACTTCATAGGGCTTTCAGCTCTCTCTAAGCGGTTTACAGAGTCAGCATATCGCCCCCACAGTCTGGGTCTTCATTTCACCCACCTCGGAAGGATGGAAGGCTGAGTCAATCTTGAGCCGGTGAGATTAGAACCGCTGAACTGCAGATAACAGTCAGCTGAAGTGGCCTGCAGTACTGCACCCTAACCACTGCGCCACCTTGACTCCTGGCTCCTTATTTATATAAGTCTATGCTCCAAGATTTAAATTATTTTTCCCCCTTGATCTCATATTTCCAACTCAACAGATGTTTCTCTTGGGAAGTACCTGATCTATATTGACAAAATATATCATTTTGTTGATTCGTACCTCACTACCTTCTTTAATTGATTGGTGGCACAAAAGTCCTACAAGGTATATGGCCAGCAGTGATGTGTAGTCAGGTGAGGCAAGTGAGGCAGAGCCTCACCGCTCTCATCATGAAAAGAAAAAAAAATGTAAAAGGGAAAAGGCGAGTGCTGAGGTGAGGCTAGCTAGCCTCACCGTGCATGACTGCCTAACTGTTTAAAAAAGCCTCTAAAAAGCGCCCTCTACTATGAGGCAGGAGAACTGCATGCCTCATCTAGTCTGACTTTTTAGGCACGGTCCCCTTCATGTTAGCTCAGGAAGGAGGGGAATGGGACCGTGGCTCACGCTGACCTGAGACTAGCACTGAGGAGTCTCCTGCACAGTGTGGCTCTTCTCCACAGTGCAGCGGAAGGAGTTGCTGTCCCCGCCACTATGATCCTGGGGTATTTTGCTTGCAAGCACAAGAAAGAGATGAAAAAGAAAAGGGAAGAAAGAGAGATAGAGAGAAATGAAAGAGAGCTGGAAGGAGAGAATGGGAGAGAGGCAAAAGAGAGGGAAACAAATTAGAGAGAGAAAGGGGAGAGAGAAATGAAAGAGAGCTGAAGGGATAGAATGAGAGAGAGAGAAAAGAGAGGGAAACAAATCAGGGAGAAAGGAAGAAAGGAAGAAAGAAAGGAAGGGAGGAAGGAAGGAAGGAAGGAAGGAAGAAAGAAAGAAAGAAAGAAAGAAAGAAAGAAAGAAAGAAAGAAAGAAAGAAAAAAGAAAGAAACTTTCTCAGACCTATGAGGAAAGGAATGGCAAGCTAGATCTATTGCCAAGAAAACTGTAGTTTGCCAGAAGGCACAAATTGGAAGCAAGTCTGATTTTTTAAAAAGAAAATAACAGAGATGGCAAAAAAATGCATCTGAAAATAAGATTATTTATAATTTTGGATAATGTATTATATTGTCAAACTCAAAAGGTTTTTGATACTTAATTGTCGTCGTCGTCATCATCATCTCTCTCTCCCTCTCTCACTCTCTCTCTCTCTCTCTCTCTCTCTCTCTCTCTCTCTCTCTCTCTCCTCTCTCTCTCTCCTTCCCCCTTTGGGGGGACTGTCGTCCCTTGTGGAAAACACAACAAAGAACTCCTCAGCTCCTTGCCCCCACCAAATCTCTTTTTGTTGTTGGCCACTGGTGGTCACCGCATATGGTCCTCGGCAATATGTTCTTGCCTGCCACCACTTTGAAATGCGCAAGGACGGGACAAAATGGCACGGATCCTTTTATTAAAACCCCCTGTATTACAAAGGCATTTTAATAAAAAGATTGTGATGACCTCAGTGCCTCACCAGCCATAAACCTCACCGCACGTCACTGAGGGGCAGTCTATCTGTAGGACTGCCTCTTTCGTAACTGTCTCTCTTCAGTCCACCAGATCTAGTAGAGAGGGCATGCTCTGGGTCCCTTCCATGAATCAATGTCATCTGGTTGGAGTTGTGCCTTCTCTGTCATATTAGGAAAGAACATGCAGAACTGGGAGGCAGAGTTAAACATGTCATCAGCTTCAAATCATTGCGTTCCTATTAGTGATCCAAATCCAACTGCTCTAGATTCTTTTGTATTGGCTTGAATAAATTTTCTATGCTGTGACCTAATGGATGATCCTTTGTTCCCAACAGACATTAATCTAGAAATTTTGGCCAGGTTCATTGTTGTGAGTTGAGTAACCATATAAAACATTTAAATGGTTAAAAAATAAATATGTGTGCTTGCTAGATTTTGTATATATTTTAAAAAATCTACTGTAATATTATATTGTTTTGTTTTGTTTTGTTTTCTAACAACATCATCTCAGTAAACTAGAAATCAAAATGGAAGGGATCCCATCTAACAATCCACTTTAGTTCCAATTTAAGGCTATATTCTTGGTTAAATGAAAGGAGTTGTGTGGTAGCCTAGAGGTAGAAGTCTCACCTCACAATCAGGAGGCTGTGAGTTCGATCCTAGGGTTGAGGTAGATATTTCTCTCTCTTAGTACACTGAAAATATGTTTGCTGAACAAAAATCTGCATTGGTAACAGGAAGGGCATCCGGCCATTACAATACTCTGCAAGCTCAATTCAATTGCCCAGACTCCACTTCAAAAGGGATTATGGGGTCATTAAAGTCTTGGTTAAATGAAAAAGGATGCCTCATATATTTGTCAAACATTTTGCACACAGGTTTGTGAAAAATTGAAATCAACAGTGATCTTCTTAGAGTAAAATTCAATAAAGTTCAATTTAAATATTTAATATTAATTTTCAGCAGTAGAGAAACACTTCTCTTGGGTTTTTTGGGGTCGCTTAACCAAATTAAACAATATTCTCGTCCTAACATCATGTAATGATGCTTTTAGCATGTATTATTTTTTAATTTAAACAGAAAAATGGGAACCGATATGGGAACTATTCTCCAATTACCTTAATCCCCCCCCCCCTCTATTCTGTTCTCCATCCTGATGTAACTTTCTAATTTTCTTTCAGATAAAGCTGCAAGCCAATGCAGGAATCTATCATTTCACTCCAGCCTTCTTCCATTTTGTGATCCATGCACTTTCCTCCTGAAGTCTTTCTTTTAAATTAAACAAAGTGCTTGAAAACCTGGGAAGTTGAAGACTCATCAGTCTGAACTGACACTGAAAGGCAAAATATTCACAAAAGGTTCCTTATTACAAAGTGGAAGAATAATTTTCTCCTCCTATGCAAATTTAATTGACACGTTCATTGAAACAATCCCTTGTTTACCACCAAAATAAAAATTATAAAACTTCAAATGAAAAGAAGTGCTAGGGGAGACATGATAGCAGTGTTCCAATATCTCAGGGGCTGCCACAAAGAAGAGGGAATCAAACTATTCTCCAAAGCACCTGAGAAGCAATGAGTAGAAACTAATCAAGGAGAGATTCAACTTAGAAGTAAGGAAAATTTCCTGACAGTGAGAACAATTCATCAGTGAAACAACTTGCCTCCAGAAGTTGTGAATGCTCCAACCCTGGAAGTTTTTAAGAAGATGTTGGATAATCATTTATCTGAAATGGTGTAGAGTTTCCTGCCTAAGCAGGGGGTTGGACTAGAAGACCTCCAAGGTCCTTTCCAACTCTGTTATTCTATTCTATTCTAAATTTGTGGTATAAAAATTTAAGGAATTGTGATAATCTCATCTGAAAGCCCCAAAGGAATCAACCTTATTTTGAAAGTTTTCTCTTAAATGATCACTTATTGTCCAGGAAAATGTACCAACAAGAGCAGAAAACTGGTACAGGGAATTCACTACATCATTCATTCTTCAAGCACCTTCACTTTCTTTAAAAGACACTGCTTTTCCATTGGATTTAATACCAACAGTAAACAAGAGAAGAAGAAACAGAGAGAAAGTTTGATTGTGGCACTCTGTTTTGGAAAGTCTGGTCTTTTGTCAGTATTTCACACTTGATTTCCCTGACCTGCCTCACCCCAAGTTCCTTCATCTATTGCTGTTTTCCACATGTCAGCTTCTTGGGAATACACCAACTTTGTTTGACGGAGATTTCATGTGAGTAAAACTGTCAGTGCTGGAGACTTCTCAACTCAAGAGGAGGGACTGAAACCCCAAAGAGGATAACTTGGGTTTCAACTAGGTCTACGGTACAATTCTTCATCCAAAGCAGCAGCTTTTTTCTGTATATTATTCTGACAGGAGGCCTGAAGGGTTGTTCATTCACCAAGGTGAAGGTTTTGTCCACAGAAAAGCAATTTTTGAAAAACAAAACCAATTTGGGCAGTGCGTAAAGCCTTAGAGAACTAGGGCAAGAAGAAAAGCGAGGGGCAAAGGAGAGTGAATGCTTGAAAACATCCCTTTAGTCGTCAAGTGGCTGTTGTTGTGGCATGAAACCAAACTGATCTGTCATCTCCAAGATCCTTTTATTTTATCCTGCTGTCAGGTGAGGAGAGGGCAGTTGGAAGCAGCTGTGTTAATTTAGATGTGACAACTTAAAAAAAAAGAAGAGGAGGAGGGAAGGGAAGAGAATGCCACAGCTGAGAAGAAAACAGCCAGCGCCATGGGGATAAAACTGAAGTTTCAGAAGTGTGGGAATCTCGGAATCTGCAGAAGCAACTAAAGACATGTGGGAGGGGACGTGGGCTTGAAGATTTGAACAGAATATTCAGTAATCCTTGGTGACAAAGCATCCTGTTCTTTAGGTACATTATTTTTTTTCAAAGGAAGAGGGCTTCTCAAATCCTTTTCATCTGAATGTATGCTGAGTGAGGATCTGTCAAGTTATCAAAGTTTCTTTTTCTTTTTCTTTTTTACAAAAAGAAAGAATGCTAATTCTCTGTTAATCTCCACATTTTAGGAAAAGGGTAGAAAGTTTCATTTCCTCTTTGCACTGATACAATTTCAAATCACATTTACTGCATTACATTTTTTTTGGGGGGGGGAGAAGAGATCAAGATGTACTATTCTCTTTTTTAAAAAAAATATTGCAGCCGATGGTCGAGGCTTAGCTGAGAATTTGCAAGTTGCCTCCTTAATGAGGAACATTTGACTAGCCCTCTGCAGGATTCAGTTGTCTTGAAGTGTAAAATTTTCCTACCCCAATAGACATGTGAAAATATAATGCTCTAATTATTTGCTAGTGGCTGATTTAATTTCTTGAATATTAGATTCACTGTTTTAATCTGGTGTTTCACTGGGGTGAGGCAACCAACCGGAATGCAAAATAAATCTCAAAACTAAGACTGCAGAATTTAATTGACTGAGCAGGCTAATACATTTATTCTTTTTCTGTAATTATTAACCGAGGCCCTAATTAAAGGTATAGAAGAGAAGTATTCATGAAAGTTACAGATAGCATGCACCACCTTAGAAGTTCCATATTTTTCCATTTTTCATTGGAGTTGGGTCGTTCCGGAACGCTGACATTAACATTAGTGAGAATAAATAAATAATACTCTTTTTTTTCCTTATAAGGGTGAAGTTTCTTCTAAGATATTGCTCACCTGTATGGATGACATCATCAGAGCAAGGTAAGTGTTCACTTTCCCATTTTTATAGGTGTCACTATTTATGCATTTATGCACTAATATGGCATGTTGGGGACACCGTGAGTAATTAAATATGGCAATTCCTTGATTACTAGTTACAAAAGTAGAGCTCCCATTAAAGGAAATGGGGGAAGAGATCTGTGATTCATCATGAAAGGGAGTTGGAAAAGTTGGGTTGAGATTTCTCCAAGGCTCTCTAAATTTCCCTGCACAACATGAAACTGTCTGCTCAAACTTGATGAGTCAAGGGAGATCTCGATGAATTGGGAATATGGGTTGATCCATAGTGAAGCCTGAATCTAGTTCAACTTGGAACATTTTGGGATGGTTACTCATCAAAGGCAGACTGCATGACTCCGATTTACTGCATGTTTCATTTATCTCAAGAAAGGACACATAATGTTCCTGTGTCAGTCATGCACCCTCACAAGTTTAAGCTAAATTCTTTTGATGTTGCTTAGATATGAGAAGCATCATAGAAGGAGCGCAGCAGGGAAGAGTATTGGGTAAAGTGACAGGTCTGTCCCCAATTCAGAGTGACTCTGGGACCTGGGAGACTTTGGTTGCAGTCCAGTCTCATCAATGGAGGTTGGATTGCATAACAGTCAGCGACTCTGAGCCCAGAGGTTTTTGGCTGTGAGAGAAACCAGAGGGGAAGAATGTCATGCTGCCTTGAGAGGGAAAGGTAGGATACAAATGTAGCAAACTAATAAATATATTACAATGACTGAGTCCCCACTGTAATGAAAGAAACATAGAGTCTGTGTTAGATTTTTAGTCCTTCTGGCAAGAATAGAATTCATTTCCCAAATCAGCGGGTGGAACAGAGAATACAAATCAGAATGGACTGCACAAAGACTTGTTTAATTCACTACTTCTGAAGGTTAGATTTGGTACTGGGAATGTTACATCCCTTGTACTGAGAATGTAGGGTCTCTGTGTGCACATCATATACACAGACACACCCAAACTTCACATTCTCCAGGTAGATTTCCCAGGAGCATGAAGCAAATTCCTTGTCCCAACAAAAAGCCCTTTTATTAATTCTGCTCATTCACATCCAGCAAAGTCTTTCAAGGGAGGATTTACAGTCACAGATCTTATCTGGCTTGGAGAGCTGACAGGCCGATAGCTGCAAAACTTGGTAAGGAGTCTCTGAGAGACATGAACTAATTAAGCAAACTAATTGTCTCCTGCAAACTTCACTCACCGTTTGCTCGTCTTTTATTTCCTCTGGGAGGGGCCATTCATTGTCCATCTATGGCCTTGCTCCCAAGTCAACCCCTGTTCTTTAGCTGTTCCTTTCGTCTGACAATTCTGTGCATGGTCACACTGGGAACAGGCTCCAGCTGTTCTTCTGCCTCACTGATTTCTGACTCTGAAGGCAACTGATAACTGGCATATAGCCCAGGCCCCCTCTCTTCCTCTGACACAGAGCTCCCATCAGAGCCTTCCCCAGACTCCAGGACTGGCCCATCTTTCTCCCCAACCTCCTCACTGTCCGAATCTGCTGCCAGCTCTGCTGGCCATTGGTGGGCCACAATGGTAGGTAGGTAGGTAGATAGACAGACAGATAGCTGATAGCCTCCCCTTTCTCTTCCCACAAACATTCACATGCTTCCTGTAAGCACATACAGACAGTTTACAATCTTTTCCAAAACCTGTCTTGATAGATGTGCACAAACAAAGGATCACTTATTTACCTCTGCTCTGCTCTCCCAAGTCACACCCACCCCATAACTATCTTATTTCAGGGACAAAGGTCAAGCCTCTTAACAGAAATGGCATTTGCACTTCCATCTCTTACAGCAGTTCAAATGGTAAATATCTCATTAGGTCTGGTGGGAAGAACGTCTGTGGTCCCCAAACCCTTTGATGTTAAAGGCCATGTCATTAACATGGCCTTAAGATTCTGCTTGAAACTTTCAAGCAGCCCATCAATTTACAGCTAATAGGAACTTTGATAAATGCCTTTTTAGCTCTAGCTGGCCACTATAATTGTCACCTCTGCTGACAGCCACTGAGTGGCAAAGCAAGGCAAATTCTATTCCGATGTCTTTGGAGGGTGAAAGATAACTTATTCTGGAACATATTGTAGTAAGACATTTGCTGAGGATGTCATACTTCTAAATTCACTTTCACCGCAGTAACATCTGCTGAAACATTTTGTGTTTCCAGGACATCTGTATGACCCTGTCTCTCCCATGTCATCCAGTTATTGAATTCCACATTTTTATGAGGTCTTTCAAATCGCCATAAATATCACATCACTAAGCATGATAAAAGGTCAGGGTGAAGAATGAAGCTAACCCTCCCATCTCCCCACCTCCCTCCTTTTTGGGGTTGTTTCTATACCGGGGCTGCCAGTTCTCTTTTATTTCACATTTTGAAAGTAGATATTCTGCTACCATTCCTATAGTTTGCAACAATGATTAAATATCAACCTGAACACACAGGAATCCATTTAAGGCTGGAGCACTTATCTTCTCTCTTTAAAAAGCTGATAAGTATATGTACCCAGCAGTCTGATATGGGGCAAGATTACCCCAGATTAATAATTATTTTAAATTCATTATTCCAGAGAAGGCAGATGTTTACAAAGCTCATTTTTTAGCTAAACCAACTTTGTTCCATAATTGCTGAATTACTGGAAATTAAATTGTTCAGATAATATTCTTGCTGCCCAACACATTACCAATTCAGTATTGAGAGATGAAAAGTCATTGAGTGTAATTGAAATTCTTGATATGGGAACAGGTGTACAAAGATGTTCACACTAATTGCTTAATCAGAAAACAATAACTAGTGCTATTAACCCTCTTGCTGATTTTTCAAATGTTTATTAATTTAGGCACCTGTGTTATTGTGGAACTATTTTGAAACATCTACAAAGCTACACTATGAGTTATAAATTTACAACTGGGAAAGTATTATTTCTTGATCAATATTCCTGAATTAAGCACTAATATGATTAAAAGTACCCGCTTTTACTGTGATGGTAATTGCAAGCTGAAAAGCTGTTTATATATAATTGTTAAAATTTGCACAAAGTCATCAAATATGTGTATTTCAATTTAAAATTCCAGCTTCTGATTTTCCATATGTCTAGTAAGTTATGAGTCTTGGTTCATATGAACGAACCAAGCAAATTAAGCAAAATCCAATGTGAATACTTTCTGATGATTTATATGAAGAAAAATAAGAATCAAAATGGGACACAGTGGCTCAGTGGCTAAGATGCTGAGCTAGTCAATCAGAAAGATTGGCAGTTCGGTGATTCAAATCCCTAGCGCCACGTAACAGATGTAGCTTTACCACAAAGTAGAAACTATCTGCTCATGTTTTCTACGTGGTCTACCTGGTAAGGCTGACACCAGAATTTATCTAATGAATATCCAGGCTGAAGTGGGATGCACAGGTGGATCTTCGTAGTCTTAATTCATAATTTTGCCCTAGCTTTCCATGGCAAACATTATTCAGCCCCCGCTCTCCCTCCCTCCCTCCCCCTCCCTCCCACTCTCTCTTTTTTCTTTTGCAAAGTAAATGCAAAAAAGCAATACATTTTCTTTGAACCAAACTCAAAGCCCTATAATTTTTGTAGGATTTTATTCTACCTCTGGCTTTCAGGCAGCCAGGGCAAGGCTACTGACATGAATGTTAAAAGTTTCACTTTATGTTATGCTTCTATTTTATTCATATAATGTTCTGTTTCTTTATAATGTGAAGTGGCTGCCAGAGTCAATAATAAATATGCAAGCATACTTAGTTAAGTTAATCTTTTCACAAATCAGGAGTCATTAGGATGCTTTTGGTAAAGTTGTTATGTAGAAAGATCTGGCATTTCTTAGAGTACGGCAATGTCCTTATCTCACCACATATTGTCAATAAGTACATTTTTTTCAAATAATGACTAATTCTGCTATTGTTTGAGAGCATGCCACTCAACAAAGCAATGCAGTAAGTTGGCCTTTTGAACATGATTGACATCCTGGCTGGAAATATTTGATTATTCTTCTAATAGCTAAATAGCTAATATTGTAATCTATTTGTTTACTAAGGGGCTGGTTCCAGTTGTCACTAGGGTTTTTAATTAGAAAGTTGAATGATAGGTTATAACAGTTAGTGGGAGTAACATTTAAAAAAACCAAAAGGCTTCTAGGAAGTCATTCTCACTCTCCCTGGGAAGAGTGCTTATTCTGATTTGAAAGAGGGAGAAAACTCAATTGCCAGAGCTTCATTTTCAAAGCAGAGAGCAGTTCTTTTATGTGGGTATGGAAATGGGAAAATAACAACACAATTGAACAGCATGAGCCGAATAAATGGACAGTATTAACCATATCATTCCAGCAGTCTCCACAGCGGCCGTAATGTCTTAAGAGTATGTGAAAAGTAAATGAAATAGCACAGTGATTACACTGATTACAGCATTTCTAAATATGTTAGGATCTATTTTTGCTTCAGCAGCACTGTAATTATGCTTCAAAAATGCCACGCACTGAGCTGCTTCGTTCCTACGGCATTCATCCTTTGCTCATTTATTTCAACTAATACCGGGTCCAATCTCATACTCAGTTGAGCATCATCTTCCACTTACTAAGTAACAACAGGGCAATGCATGTAAGGGAATTCTGCTTCACCTCTTTTTGTGTTAAGACTCAATCTTCAATCTTTGAATTGATGTAAGGCAAGAGTAATCAGGCATTACTCTTGCCTCCACCTAGCCCATAAAAGGCCAGTGACTAAATTTTAAAAGCTCTTTAGAAGCTAACAATTCAAGTCCGACTTTTGAAATCACCTGGATGGAAAGGAAGGAGAGGAAGGGGAGGAAGGGAGAGGAGAGGAGAATAGAGGGAGGAGGGGATGGGAGTTGGGGGGAGAGGAAAAAGGAAAAATGGGAAAGAAGAAGGATAGTGTTTCCTAATTCAGAAGAATCATCTCAGTATGTCACAACCTGTCAGATGCAAAGGACCAGAGCAAATAATCAACAGTGAAAGTCAGGAACTTTATTGTTTATCACCTATGTTACAAGAATCTCACCAAACTTCTTGGCTTCTCCTGGGAGCAAGCAAATATGGATTCACCGATCTTGGGGCAAGTCAAGCTTATGCTACTTGTTTGTAACTCTGGAAGAATTCCAAGCTAGACCCTCACTTGACCCCTCCTTCTAGCTTAGCTGGCAGTTTCCCAACATGACTGTTTCCCATGGCTTTGAAGATTACAGCAAAATATCCTTTGATTTAGAAAGGAAAAAGCACAGACTTTAAACCTAGATGATGTAAACTGTAGTAGGCAGATCTTCCATTGTGTGTTCATTGTAATCTGTACAAATGTAACAAACATTGCAGAATAATGTCCATTCATCTTTTGTCAACAAACTAGTTCTTGAATAAGAGTTAATAATTAGAGAAGCGGTGTGTAGAACCTGAGATATATAGACAGGAAATGTAGAATCTGTTTTAGGTCTATCGTTGGTTTTCATGTAATCCCGAATGTATTCACTCTTAAAGATAAGGTGTTAACTCTGCTTTAGGATGTGTAGGAATGACAGCATTTTGATGTAAGTGGCAAATTTATTGAAATTGACCATGAATCAGCTACAATTCGAAAATCTTATTTACAAATCACTTGTCTGAGTATAAGATTTTCTATATCTTATTCTACTTAGCTCCCTGGCAAGTTTGCCTTCAAGGAAAATTGGAACATTCTTTCTTGTCCAAGTGTGATTGGACACACAAGGAATTCCAATGCCTAGGCTCAGTGTACATACAAACAATAAAGTATTAAGTCATAGATTATAAATGATAAATTACAGTCATAAATCATAAGAAACAAACAAGTGATAAATCATAAAATGCCAGTAGGAGAAGGTAGTGGAATAGATGAAAAGGATAATAGTCATACTATGTTAGCAAATATTATTAGACATAAGGTACTGTGCAATTAGGTGTTCAGCTGGCATGAGGAGGGAAAAACTGTTTTTGAGTCTGGTTGTTTTGGCATGCCCTACAGCAGCATCCTGAGGGGAGAAGTTGAAACAGTTTATGTGCAGGATCTGAGGGGTATATATATATATATATATATATATATATATATATATATATATATATATATATATATATATATATATATATATATATATATATATATATATATATATATATATATACACTTTAAAGTCACAACCCCTGGTATGCCCAAGTATGGGAGGAAGGTCACACTTCCACTCTCTGTCATTAGGCTCGTCACAAGAGACCATCCAGACAGAAACCCAATATTTTTTACTGTTGCCTTTTTTGTTACATTTGTTATATTTATGCTGATAAATAAATAAAGGGAGAAACCCAATATTTTTTACTGTTGCCTTTTTTGTTACATTTGTTATATTTATGCTGATAAATAAATAAAGGGAGACTAGTATAGATCTATTTCAAGCTATTTAGCTCTCATCAGCTAGCCATACCCAAGTTTTTGGGAATCGAACCTGTGCTCTATTGCCTCCCTGGGATAGTAAAAAATATTGGGTTTCTGTCTGGATGGTCTCTTGTGACGAGCCTAATGACAGAGAGTGGAAGTGTGACCTTCCTCCCATACTTGGGCATACCAGGGGTTGTGACTTTAAAGTATATACCTCCCACCCTGGCTGGCTGATAAAGGAGTCATTCTCTGTAGCTCAAATGGTTAACTCCCTGCCTGGGAGGCAATAGAGCACAGGTTCGATTCCCAAAAACTTGGGTATGGCTAGCTGATGAGAGCTAAATAGCTTGAAATAGATCTATACTAGTCTCCCTTTATTTATTTATCAGCATAAATATAACATACATACATACATACATACATACATACATACATACATACATACATACATACATACATACATATATATATATATATATATATATATATATATATATATTCCACCCCTCTTTCTGATCTGTACATTAAACAGGTCCACAATGGAAGGCAGGCTGGTTGCAATTGTTTTTTCTGCAGCCCTAACTATTCATTGAAGTCTGTACGTGTCCTGTCTGGTTGTTGTGCCAAACCAGATTGTTATTGAAGTACAAATGATATATGAGACAGCAAGGCCTTATTCATTCGATGGCTTAGAAGTAGCCACTACTTGATTCTTTCTTTAGCAAACCTTAAAGCCATTTGGCTTTACATTTCTTTGTGCCCAAAGCACCATATGGAGTATTTATTTTCCTTTCCATACCTCCTCCCTCTTTTCTTTCATGGCATCCCTATTAAGGAGCAAATCATTTTAAATGACCAGCCCTCTTGAAATCTTGGCAAAAAATGTAAGCATGTTGCTGACATTTGCTGACAACTGCTTGAGCAGGGGGTTGGATTAGAAGACCTTCAAGGTCCCTTCCAACTCAGTTAGGCTATTATCTCTTCAAAAGCAGTGTTAAAATTCCAAAGGGTCAGCAAGAGCTCATTCTTTACCTTAGAAGACATTGATCCATGAAGGCAATTGCTTCTGTCTAGGGTTAATTACAATGTTGTAATTAGCTGGTTGAAAGTGCAAGTAGTTAAGTGTTACTATCTGTGCTCTTGATCCTGAGAGGTTATACAAGGGCCAGAGAAGAGGACAACCAAGCCTGCTGAAAATTCACATTGTAAGAAAACTTTGAAGAAACATAAGGATAAAAGAGTTTGCTCATTTATTTTCTCAAATGGGGAGAGGAAAAAGTAAGATTAATTTTCCTTCCTTTTCCTATCTGACCATAATTACCCTGGATTTTTCAGAGTACAGGAGCTCAATACGTAATAAATTACAGTTTATATTGTCAGGTTTTCTCCATATTTCTGTAAAGGATACAGACACATTTTATATATTTGAACATAAGGGATTGCAGAACTAAAATAGAAAAGCGAAATAAAATCCGTGAAAAGGCCTGCCTTGAAAAAACCTGACAAGTAAGTAGGCAGACAGACAGACAGACAGACAGACAAACAGACAAACAGACACTCCAAAGGAGTTTAGAAGAGAACACTTTAAACAGTGTTCATCACAACAATAAATCCAATCAGTACCCAAAGAACAAAGGTATCTTTAAAATGGAAAAATAGCAAGTCAGACAAATGTAGCCTGATTCTGAGGTAGCCTTTATCCTATAAATGCCTAGACAATTGACTGTCATAAACACCTTCATTAGTGCTTAGTGAAAGACTTTGGTGAACAAAAGTCCTGAATCAGAGAACAAAACTAAAATTTTCAGCAGTGAGCTATTAAAATGACTTATGGGGATGGGAATTGCAGAACAGGAAGTTTTGAAGGGGGTTTAATCACCAGGGCTTTAGGTACTCTGTGTGATCATTCACTTTTCGCTGACAGCAGGAAGGCTGCTGAAGTTAGGAACTGTTGTTTGATTCCATAATGGATGGGTCATAGGCTAAAGCAGTCTATGGCAGACAAGAAAAAATACTGCTAGTCGCCAGGCAAGATGTGTTGGGTCTCCAGCAAAGAATAATATTTTCACAAAGCATTTCAAAAGCCAAAATAGAGAAAATGATTGACCAAAGACAGTTGCACAAACCCAACCTCCCCTACCACCAGAAGCCATTTTCCAAATATAGGATTTTTTTTTAAAAAATAAAGTTTTCAGGATTAATTGCCTGAATGAACAAAATTCACGCAGCTTCCTTGGCAGTCATTTGCCATGCCCCTTATTCCAGGATTTATTATTTTTACAAAATTGGGAATCATGTCTATTAACAAGTAACAGTTGAGATAGATAGATAGATAGATAGATAGATAGATAGAGATAGAGATAGATAGATAGATAGATGATAGATAGATAGATAGATAGATAGATAGATAGATAGATAGATAGATAGATAGATAGATGATAGAGAGTACATCTCGCAATTGTGCTTCATTATGTCTCCAGAGTCAATATAAAATTCACTTTTAAGTATTTATTGAAAATATCTATTTAAGGGGATTAAAGTTCAGGAGTCCCCGTATATTATTTGCAAAAAATCAGGACAAACTGCACATTTAATTATTGTGTATTCAGAGGTTGATAATCACGAGAGATCAAATATACAGCTTGGCTGATTTAGAAAGTATTTTTAATAGGGTGCTGTTAAATTATAGAGCTAAACTTTATTAGATATATTTATTCATGAAAGCTAATTTGATATGTTACAAAATAAGCCAATACATGGTGTAACCTCTTGCAGTCTAATTTTCATGGATGAGCTCTTGCATATTTAATATCCTTTGAGGATATATTTTAACCTACTCTAATTACTGCTTTCATCTTATTTTGGATGCAAGAAGACATAGGTGTTTGGGCTGAAATAATTTAATAATATTATTAACGTACATAGGAAGTTAGCTTATTTAACTGGAATTTTTTTAAAAATGTACATAGCCTAATCTAGAACAGTTATTTCAGTAACTTTTACATGTGTCTTGTAGACGTTTACATCATAAAGCTCAGATATAGCACGAAGGCCACAAATGGGTATTCTGACTACAAGTGAAATATTTTTTGTCTCTTGCATAATTTCTTCATTTGATTTCCTTCCCCTTTGATGATTTTCAGAAAACATTAATTGTTATAAATCAGAATATTTGATATTATTTAAGCATTCTACTTTGGCCCATGAGCCTCCATGATGGCCATTGGAGCTTGTGGACACCATTACAACTTCAGTTTATATTCTTAGGATATGGTTCAAGATTCAGTTGTTCTTTAAGGTGACCAGATTTTCAGATTGATAAGAGGGACACCCTTGACCGGGGGGGGGGGGGGCTTGATTAAAAAAATTATATTTTGTCAAAATATAAAACCCCAGGACACTGAAACCAGCATAAATACGAATCTGTTGCCAAACAAAATTTTGATCACGTGACCATGAGGATGCTGCAACGGTCGCTAAGTGTGAAAAATGGTCGCAACGGTCGCTAAGTGTGAAAAATGGTCATCAGTCACTTTTTTGAATGCCATTGTAACTTTGGTCACTAAATGTTTTCCCCCTCCTCGAGACACCTCACTTCTTCCTTCATTCCTCTTGCTGATCTCTCCCCGCCCCGCCGCTCCGATGGTAAGTGGGGAGACTCCCGAAGGAGAAGAGGGTGGGGGTATTTTTTCCTCAGCTGGCTCCCTCCCCTCCTCCAACGTCGGCGCTGCGGGTCTCAAGCACAGGCAAGGGAGACACATTTGCAACCAGGCGCCCGCGCTACACTGCTGGGATGGGGGAAGCAGAGGACCCCTCGCCCCAAACCTTCCCCCTTGTGGCTTGCCAGGCGTGGAGGCTGCAGGGAGGTTTCCTAGCGGCTGGACTGGATGCGCGGCTGGAGAAGGGCCGGAGCAGCCGCCAATGCCAGTGGGGCGACGCGCGCGGTGGGAAGGCTGCTGTCCAGGCTGCTCTTCCCAGTGGCGGCTGCTCCTGCTCCTCCCTCCCTTCACATGGCCTCCTGCCTCTCTCCTGGCCAGAGCAGCGCCGCACCCCGCCAAGAGCCACCGCCGGGCAGCTTCACGTGAGTGAGTAACTCTGGTGGTGGGAATCGGGAAGCTTTGGGTGGGCAGTGGCGCTTCTTGGACGGCCTTCACAAGGGAAGCACCGCCGCCCACCCGAAGCCTCCCGATTCCCACCGCCGGAGTTACTCACTCACGTGAAGCTACCCGGCGGTGGCTTTTGGCAGGGCGTGGCGCTGCTCTGGCCAGGAGAGAGGCAGGAGGCCACGTGAAGGGAGGTAGGAACAGGAGCAGCTGCCGCCAGGAAGAGCAGGCTGGTCGGCCGCCTTCCCACCACGCGCGTTGCCCCACTGGCACCGGCGGCTGTGCCGCCCACCCAACCCCCCCCCAGGAGAGCACGGCGGTGGCAGCTGTTTCACCTCGTACAGAGAAGGCAAGCGGCAAGCCAGCCCTTCAAAGTCATGCCGGCATTTTAGCGTGCCCCTCAGCCGCCATTCAGCGAAAGATGTTTCGCTGAACGGCGGCCGAGTTCTAAACTGCCGGTGTGACTTTGAAGGGCTGGATTGACTTCCGCGCAGGCCGACGTGGAAGGCAAATGGCAAGCCAGCACTTCAAAGTCATGCCGGCACTTTAGCGTGCTGGCAGGCAGGGCTGAAGCGAGCGTGCTCCGTCCCGGTGGGTGCATGAGTGGAGCACTTTTCCAGCGCTCCTGTGCCTGGAGAGCTCCATCTGCATATGAGCCCAGGATCCTCCACTTGCGCTCCCTTGCTCCGCCCCGCCACCCGCCTTTCCTATCTAGGGGCTCCTCCAGCAGAGTTGCATCGAGTGCTGCTCTGCCTTCCCAAAGCCTCCCAGCCCGCCCAGCCCGGGGCGAGTCACCTGCAGTCCAGCGGGCGGCAATACCACCACCATCCGCCCGCTCACTCGCCCCGCCAGTCACTTATTCTGAGTTCGGAGAAGAAGCGGCAGCCCCAGGTGGCTCTTTTCGCGGAGGCTTTCCCACGGCTTGTCCGGAAGTGGGGCTGGAAAGGCGAGCTCGCTCCCCCACCCATCCACCCACTCACTCACTATGCTACCCTGCCATTGCGAGTGGCAGCGGATGGGAAGGCGAGCGAGTTGAAGAAGGCACCAAAATTAAGTGGGATTTTTTGGGAATGGCCCGGGACGCGTGAAATATTATGAAAAGTCATGCCTGTCCCACCAAATGCAGGACGTCTGGTCACCCTATTGTTCTTGGTAACAAGCCAAAGAAGACCTGTGCTTTTTTTAAAAAATGGGAACTTTCTGGATTTGAAATTTAAATGAACAAGGAGTATCATAAAAAAACAAAACAAAATCCTTTAAAACATCTGTGTGTCCATAGGGGCAGGAAATGCATATTTTAAATGAGCATTAATATGAATGAGCATATGCATGAAAAATAAAATTGTCCATCTTCCTGTGTTGAGATTCATAGAATTAGACAGGTGAGCTTTTACAAAACTCCATAAGAATTCTTGAATTAAGCCAACTATTTTAATATCCTTAAGTGCCCAGGATTACAAAAATGCTTCACTGGGTTCCATAGATTTCTATTCTAAGTGCTGAAGAAATGGAAAGAAGAGACTTTTGAGAAGTTTTTCTTAATGCAACTTTGTCAAAACGTTTGGTTATAGGAGTGTTGTGCCTCTTCCCAATTGTTAGTGAAATCAGTCTTCAACAAAGTATACTAGTTAATTGCTACAGTTTACATTAATTAATTGTGTTCACTTTCATATCACAGAATCAGGTATCAAAACTATGGATTTTGATATACAGAAACACAAAAGCAATGAGAGATTTGTAAAAGTGTTGCATAGAAGTTTGTCTCTTCTAATTTTCTTTCACATACATTTGTAATCCAAACCAGTGTCCAAAAACCTCTTTAATAAAGAATATTTTTTAAAAAATCAAATTCACTGACATTCTGGAAGACAGTCTTCTAAAGCATTATTTTCAGATGATATTGCCAAGTTCCCTGTTTGCCACTGTCATCTTTTCCATGTTTTAGCATGAATTTTATGCAATGGCTTTATTTCAATTTTTATTTTAAGGTATAAAACAAAAAGTGCAGAAGGGTGGTTGAAGTGCCATATTCTTAAACAGAATAAGAGTGCCTAAGGAAATTGGAAAGCAATTTAGATGCATCTAATAAAATGTAGTGAATTAAATTACAAATGAATCTCTCTGCAAGAAATAAGAACGGTAGATTCTTCAGCACAAACTGTAGGAAGGATCTCATTCTGGTAAACACAGAATCCAGCTGTAAATACTACCCATATCCTGTAATTGTTCCTTTTGGAGGACTAGGTTTAGGTTTAGATTTAGGATTATTGGATTTATATGCCTAGCAAAGATGGTTCAAGTGAGTAGTCTATCTAAGGATCTACCAATTTGGATTTAATGACAACAAAATTAGATATTCATACCAAGGGATGTCCAACTCCTATTTTTCTTAGTGGAATATTTTTGTTGAAGAGTTGATTTGAGTATTTTGCAAGTTATTGAACATTCAACATATTAGGACACATGCAAAATTAACAAAACTCCAGATATAATTGTCCAAAGAACACCACCTTTATTAGGTTAACAATATGCATTTCCAAGTAGCTACAACTATTAATTTTATTAAAGTCTACTAGTTTTGATATCATTATCCTCTTCCTCTCCTCCTCCTCAACAATCATCATCGAGACAAAGTTCCAATCCCATAAACTGGCCTTTAGGAAAGAATAGACACTTAATGAGGACTCTACTCTTCTTCTGACGGCTTTCGTAAAGGTATAATATTCCCTTCCTTATCTACTTACAGTACCTCTTTTACCATTGAAAAACAATAAGCATGAACACAATGTTGTCAGTGGAATAGGTCCCAAGGGAGAATTTTGTTCTCCTCTCTCATTTATTGGACCACGTGTAAGGCTTTTGACCCAATTTAGCATAGATAAATGACCTCTGATGTGAAGTTCCCCAACAGTTTAATAATGTATTTAACTCAAAGTGACACTTGCTTGCAGCAGCCTTTGAGCAGTTCCCAGGCTATATATGTCTCTTTGAAATGATGTACAACATGTAGGATAGCTTTCTTGATAGAACTCTAACTCTCCTGGGTGAGGAACAAGAAAATCCTTTTAAGATTGCCAGCAGCAAAATCATACTTTGCAAGTCTTTATTTAATTTTATATAGATTTTTCTCCCACTATCATCGGCACCCATGACCACTGAATTAGCCATGATGTTACTCAAATAAAAGCTTTATACAATAGTTACACTATTCTTTCTCTTCCTAGATTGCTTTTAAATGGGCAGTCCATTTTAATCTTTTTAGCAAATCAAAATGACAAATCTTTGGCTTTTTTTCTTTAAATGTTTTTTTTATAATCCAAGGGGTAGGTTAACAGTAGCCGTACCACTTTTAAAAATCAACCAAATCATCATTGCGGTTATAGACCTGTGTAAGAAGGGTGGAGTGGAAACAATTAATAATTTTAAAGCTAAAGATATAAAATGCAAAAACTTAAAATACATATTTTTTAAAAAAATCTTTGTCTGTCTGTCTGTCTCTCTCTTTATCTATCTATCTATCTATCTATCTATCTATCTATCTATCTATCTATCTATCTATCTATCTATCCATCCATCTATCCATCTATCCATCCATCCATTCAAAAATCTAAAAAAAGAAAATCTATGAAAGTGATAAAATGACTAAGTAAATACAACCCACACCCCATGAAAGTTACTATAAGGCAAATGAAATATATTACAAAGAACTCTTATCTGGTTTGAATACACTATAATGAAGAAGTAGGAAAACAACTTCAGTTATGCTGATCTATGACCGTAACAAAGATTTTATTGAGAAAAAAAATCATTTTGTGTATTTCTCAATCAGCAGGCATTTTATGAACATTCAGTCTCCAAACCATCTATGTTGGTGGGTTGTTTTTTTTTTTAGGATAAAAACAGATCAATTATTTAAGAAATCACTGCCCAAGTCTTTGTCTTTTGTTATATATCTCTATTTTGTTCTATGGATAATGTTTGTTCAAACCTTTAATCAGCTATACTGTTTTGAAGGTGATTCAACTGAAGCATCCCCCTGAAGTAGATCTCTGAAGCAAAGTGACAATTTTGCTTACTGAATCGGACAGTAAACACAATACTTCATTTCAGTTGTTTCCTCTACCCTTTCAATACTCTCCTGCACACCTAGAGAATCCATTTACCTTGAAGTTAAGTGGTCAGTTGAAGTATTTTGTAATACTACAATGCACCCTACATTTTACAATTGCAAAATGTAGGATACATCATATCTGCCACTTCACTTTGGGCAAAAAGTCAAAACTAGGTATTTTTCATAAACACTTTATCTAAAAGGATGGGATGTTCAAAGTCTTTGACCTGCTGGACCTAAGAGTTAATATCTTCAGCTGGCGTAGAGGTGGAGCTCACAATCAGGAGACTGTGATTTCAATCCTAGGTAGAGGCAGTTATTTCTCTCTGGGCACAATGAGAATATATCTGCTTGAATATAACTCTGCATTGGAGACAGGAAGGGCATCCGGGCAGTGAACATTTTGCAATATTCACTTATCTAGACTCCACCTGGCAAGGGATTATGGGGTCATTAAAAGGAGATGATGATCTTCACCTTGCTGGGGAGAAAAAAAGCACTTTAAGCTTTACTCCCAAATAGTTATGATTGGAGAAAAATAGATTAACCAAATGGGTCTCAGAATTTCAAAATGCAGCACTAAAGATCCTGAAAGTATTCTTAATAAAAAGTCTCTGGCTTATCTGAATTAAGGTAAATGAATTTGTTCTCATCCAAAACATCTTTAAAAAAAATCTGTCCAATAGTTATTTCATCTAAAAAAAATTTTTTTTCAGCAAAACTCCAATTAAAATCAAAACCAAACTTTTTGTGCCAACTTTAACATAACATGGAACTGGCATTATGTTTGGTGCTAGAAACCAGGAGACTGTGAGTTCTAGTTCTGTCACAGGCACAAAGTCAGCTAGGTGACTTTAGGCCAATTACTATCTCTCAGCCCTAGGAAGGAAGCAAAGGAAGCCCACAGATTGTCAGAGGTGGAAGCCATCTTTTACATTGTGCCTTCAGGCCTGCTACATTTTCTACTGAGGGAAAATAGGAGGGGGATTATATGGAGTATGGGAGTTAGATAGTCAAAATAGCATTCTTTTCTCAGAGAGTCAAGGACATCTTGCCCTGCAGCTGCAATGAGGTGACTTGGAGGCATCTCCAGTTTTGAATAGTGCCTGATTGGATCGTGTGATGGACATGTGGGTGCTGGGCAGAGATTTGAACTTTCATTTGAGTGGGGAAAACCTGAAAACTTTCAGATTCAGGTTTCTCCAGATGTGCCAATATGACATCTCTAATAAAATGGAACTTTGAGGAAACTCAAGCCTCAGAGTCTTCTTGTGTTGGGGGTGTTACTTGGAACTCTGAACTGATCTTGTCAAGAAAACTTCAGGGACTTTAGTTTATCAATTTAGTTTGCAAGGAGTCAACACTGACATAATACATTATTTCAAGCAAATGAGATTAAAGCTGATGAAATGGCCTCTCCCTTTGTATAGAAAAAAAAGTCATAGAATATCCTGGTAATTTACTTCACATTGCTGACTGGAATATAACTTTCTCCTGATAATGACTAACTCAGTTACTAAAACCTGCATTTTTAAAGAAAAATTGCATTACTTTGACATGATTAAAATTCCTACCAAAATGGGTGTTTAAACCTTCATGCCTTGTCAATCTTCACAGCAAAGAATGAAAAGAAAATCTGGAAGGTTTCTCCCTTCCCCACATTTTTTTTTTTAATTGCAAATTGATTTGATTTTTACCACCTTGAGCAGTCACGGCTAATGAATAATTATTTAACAGTCAAAAAGTTTATATAGTTTGATTAAGGCCGATGTATAATTTTTATTTGCATGATTAATAATATAATAAAATAACTTCTACATAAAAAGTTAAGTAATCCTGCCTTAATTTGCCTTAAGGAAACTAAAGGAGAGAGAAAAAAATCATAGATATATTTCAGAATCACCTCCTTGAAAATGATAACATCAGTAGATAATATAATATCTAATTAAAATAAAAATATGTAAAATACTACAAAGAATATCAGTAGTTTTCTCTTTGTGTAAAGGTTATAGAATTGTTGGCCATTTCCATATCAAATTATTTCTTGGGACACAAATTTTCCACTTAGTTTTATTGTATTGTTATTAATGTGATGTGAAATTTGGATTTTACTGGGTTCCTCCAATGTTAATTGATAAATGTATTATCAATTATATTGTATATTAATATAATTAATTAATTTTTCAATATTGCATATTATAACTATATAATATAAATTGATAGAGATATGGTGGAAGTATAGTGGTATAGTAGAAGTGAAATGAATTCCAGAAATTGTGTCACTTTTCTCTGGGAACCTACATTTATTTATTTTACAGCTATGATGGTGCTGTGGTTAGAATGCAATAATGCAGTAGTAGGGTATTTTTCTGATTAGAGAATCAAGATTACACTTCTCAAAAGATTTAACCAAAGATTATAATGGAGAAACATGAAATACCTGCAGCTGCATATATTAGGTGTTTGTGAGTATTATCCCAGCTGTTTAGTTTTCTTTTTTCTTTTTGGTTTGCAGAGAAGTATAGAAAGTGGGATGTGGTGGTTCAGTGGCTAAGACACTGAGCTTGTTGATCAGAAAGGTTGGCAGTTCAGTGGTTCAAATCTCTCGTGCCGCATAATGGAATGAGCTCCCGTTACTTGTCCCAGCTTCTGCCAACCTAGCAGTCCGAAAGCACATAAAAATGCAAGTAGAAAAATAGGGAGTGTTATATATGCAAATGTTCCCTGTTACCAGCTCTCTGATTGGCTGGTCATTTGACAGTTGCTTTGGGCTCGAGTATAAATACCCTGACAGTTGCAGGGACGTTTTGAATCGTTTGTCATCTCGCAATAAACATCTACTCTCTGATTCCATGGCTCCTGCGTCTATCCCTCAAACACATATTCTACACTGGCGATGAGGATGGGATCGCGATTCCGCAGAGCCTGGAAAACAACGCGGAAATCAGAAAAAAACCACATCGGAGAACAAATGGCCAGCATGCACTCAGCAGCAGCAGTAGCCACCGTGAAGCCTTCCATCTACGCCAACTTGAAGGACGAGCCACGCCAACTCCAAGGACGAGCCATCTACGCCAACTTGAAGGATGAGCCACGCCAACTCCAAGGATGAGCCAAAGACCGCGAAGGCCAACCTCGGCTGGAACTGCCTGCCTGTCTGCAGCCGCTGCTGCCATCCATCTCCTCACGGCTTTCTATCTGCCTAATACAAACTGTCTGCAGCTGCTGCTGCCTGGAGCCTCTGCTGCTCCACCTGCATTACAAGGCTGCCTGCCTCCCAAGGCCACCTGCCTGCCCAGGAACTTCCACGCTGCCGCCTCCAGGGCCAGCTCCACTCTCAAACTACCAGCTCCGCTCAGAAACCGCTGCTCCACCAGGGCCTTTTCCTAAGCTGCCTGCCTCTCAAAGAGCAACTCTAGCAACTCTAGCCGCTCATAAGCCTCTAGCTGTTCGGAAGCCTGCCTGCTGCACAGAAGCCCTCTAGCCGCTTATAAGCCTGCCTGCTGCCTTCCGAATGAGCCAGGATCTCCAACGCCGCTCTCTAACACTCTCAAAGTGCTGTCTCCGCTCTCAAACGCTCCCAAATTGGCGTCTCCGCTCTCAAATCACCTTCCTACACAACCAAAACGCCAGTCCTGCTCGCAGCAACCCCCCCCCGCAGAAACCGCAATTTCAAGTTACCAACAGGCTTGGACTTCTTTGAGTTTCCCTCCATGTACGCTCTCCAGCCTCCTTGACCGGAAAAATCTTCCCTAAGGTCTTGCCAAGCATGCTCAGAGGATGAATATGCAAATAACTGGGGGGAAGGAGTGAATTGTAAATGTGAACATGGACAACACAAAAAAAAATGCAAATAAATAACACACAAAGCAAATAACTGGGGGGGAAGGAGTGTTATATATGCAAATGTTAGAGGAGTGTTGAGTATGCAAATAACTGGGGGGAAGGAGTGTTATATATGCAAATGTTCCCTGTTACCAGCTCTCTGATTGGCTGGTCATTTGACAGTTGCTTTGGGCTCGAGTATAAATAAATGTTGCTTATTACTTTTATTATATGTGTCTATGTTACTGTTTGTATTCCCTTCCCTGATTTTATGTGAGCCGCCCTGAGTCCCCTCAGGGAAAAGGGCGGCCTACAAATATTAATAAAATCTAAAAAAATCTAAAAATACCCTGACAGTTGCAGGGATGTTTTGAATAGTTTGTCATCTCGCAATAAACATCTACTCTCTGATTCCATGGCTCCTGTGTCTTTCCCTCACACACACATATACAACAGGGACCACCTTTGGTGGGAAGGTAACAGTGTTCTGTGCGCATTCGATGTTTAGTCATGCAGGCCACATGACCACGGAGACGTCTTCAGACAGCGCTGGATCTTCGGCTTTGAAATGGAGATGAGCACTGTCCCCTAGAGTCGGGAATGACTAGCACATATGTCCAAGGGGAACTTTTACCTTTATGCTGACTTTGTAAACCACTTAGAGAGGGCTGTAAAGCACTGTGAAGTGGTATATAAGTCTAAGTGCTATTGCAAAATGCTATTGCTATATTCTGCCTTTATTGTTTTTGTAAATAACTCAAGATGGTGAACATATCTAATACTCCTTCTTCCAATTTTCCCCACAACCACCACCCTGTGAGTTTAATTGGGCTGAAAGAGAGTGATTGGTCCAAATTTAACCAGATCTTTATACCTAAGGTGGGACTAGAACTCCCTGTCTCCTGATTTCCAGCCTGGGGCCTGAAACCCTAGACATACGGTGCTAGGCAAAACAAGGCACATATGGTCCTTTTGCCCCATACATCTTGAGAAGGTGTTCTTGTTTAATCAAAATGTGAAACTGCAACTCCAAAATAATATAAGCTGAGTAACTGGAAGAAAAACTGGATAATATAATTGTCCTTTTGATGGATGCAAAGATAAAAAGGATTAAAAAAAGATTAAAGACAAAATCATTTTCCTTTACCTGCTATTACAGAGAATGTTTCCCCATAAGAATGAATATGTGGGGAAAAAACATGAAAAAGGGTCATCTGTGGAAGCTATTCTTCATTAATTTTTCTTTCTTATGGACTTGCATCTCTCGGGCTTATTATGAGTAGTTTCATTTTTATAATAAAAGAATGGAAATGAAGAAATAGGCCTCATGTTTCTAAATTGCCTGGATATACTCCCTTGGACATAATCTCCATTCTGACAGGGAATCTATCATCCTGAATAAAACAAGACTGCTCCCTTTAAAGTTTTGGGAAACAGATTAAATTGAGCTTAAAATAAAGCTCTGATTAGAAATGGCCCATAACAGCATGTGGCTGAAGAATATAGTTCAAAGAATCCATTTTTTTGTCATCTCTTCTTTGCGCTCCCAATTTGGTACAATCTCAGGAACTGAATGACAGAATAATACAAAAGAAATGAATCTGCTCTTGGCCATGTACCATGTCATTAGATATCAATGATCAGAGTTGTATTCAGCAAACCAAAGCCCTAAGAATGGCCACCCTAAAATGTTTTAAATCCCCAAATATAGCAATAGCACTTAGACTTATATACTGCTTTACAGTGCTTTTACAGCCCTCTCTAAGTGGTTTACAGAGTCAGCATATTAACCCCAACAATCTGGGTCCTCATTTTACCCACCTCAAAAGGATGTAAGGCTGAGTCAACCTTGAGCCTGGTGAGAATTGAACTGCCAAATTGCACACAGCCGGCAGGCAGCAGAAGTAGCTTGCAGTACTGCACTCTAACCATTGTGCCACAATAGCTCAAATATCTTGAATTCTCAGGAGTAATAAACAATGCAGGCCATAACATTAGATATAGTCTTAATGTGATGGAAGAATTGACTTTCCAGAACCATTGGGACTCAATTATAATTAATTTGTAATTTGGTTTTACTAGATTCTTCTAAATATAATCAAGTCTCCTTTCACAACTCTAGACAAATCATAACCACAATAAAGGTGCAAAAACCATAGAAACAGAAATAAAAACTTTCCTATGCTTAGGGCTCCATCTCATATGGTTTGATCCTCAAACAATGGATGTGTTTTAGATGGAGAAGAACACCATTTCATAATGGTGCCTGCCAGATCACTATCTTTTTGAAGACCCCCTTAAGCAAAATCCATATATTAACCACACACAGTAGCTATTGCTTTGCTCCATTTTCTTGCCTTCCATCTCAAGGAAACGGGATAAAGCATTCCCTTTATCTGAGGTCTGCAGTGATTCATGTTGAATTTTAACATGAAGATGGGTCATTCCATTTTCCAAATGAAATTGGCTTTCTGAATCAAAAATCAATTTGAATTGCTAAATTGGCTCGGAGGCGTTCAGAAGTGATTTAAACAATTTGGATTTTTGCATAGACACACAAATAGCATTTTCCTCCAAATCATTTAAGAAACCATCGGGTCAATGCAATTTGATAATTTGGTTGTAATTCCAGAACTGAATAGGATCTATTTTCTTAACAAAATTAGGTATTTAAACTGAATAATACCTGGTTTGCACAGGACTAACCTCTATTGTCAATTATGTATGCGTGCTTGATATGAGGAGACACTGATATCAAAGGGAAGGAAAAGGGGGGGGGGGGCGACCAACAGTCTGAAAATAAACCTCACAATAGGTAAAGTAGACCTTAGCAAATGGTTGATGGTATGAACACCTGCCAAATATTTTATGGATACCTGATGACATTGTTTTATGAAACTTTATTTGGTTCCCTTCTATCCAGCTTTGAGACATTATCTAAAAGTCTGCAATCAAAATTCCTTATTTGGTTGGTTGATGTGTACAATCTTTAAACATGTAAACAGTATATATTAAGTAGGTAGAAATACATTTTAACTGGGCATCATTTTGTTGTAAATTCTTATAAAGCAAATTGAAATCCATCCAATAAAGGGATCAGATGGCTATAGTAAAAGGTAATAGCGATTACATAAAAATAGTTTAATTAAACATTATATTATATAAAACGATTATATAAAAATAGTTTAATTAAACACTTCTCTTCCAGGAAGATGTTGCTTTAAAAGGATATAGAGTAGCATTTGTAGCCAATAAAACATAAGCAGGAATAGACCATTTATTTCATCATAAAATCTAGGCAGTAAAGTATAAGCAATGTCAGGAATTATTTTAACCAAGTTCTACCATCTGTTCTGCTGTCAAATTCCTGAGTAAGAATCTCAGAGCCTGCTTCTGGACCTATAGTAATCCTTTAAGAAAGTAAATTTTATGATTCTGGAATAGTTTTATAGCCACATCTTTGGTTTAATTAAAAAGGTACATAAAGTTTCCTTCCCCTCCTGCTTCTCTAAAAGTTGTTATTTTGTTTCTCATCATTTAGTCTGGAGATTATTACAAATGCATATCCATGGGCATGCAAACAATGCATAACATGGACTTTTCAAGTATAAACCTATGTTCTAATTGTTGAAGCAATCTCATAACAGCTTCTGTTAGCTTCAGATTCTGTTCCTGACCTTATGTGATAACTCGATTCACTATTAAATCCTGGCTTTCTGGCTAAGAGTCCTGCTGGGGGAATCGTCACTTGAAATAATATAACTTAGTGCTGGTCAGAATGAAAATAGAATGGATTGTGAATGAGCTTTCCAGATTCCCTAAAGTGCAGAAAAATGAAGACCCACTGCCTTTTTTCCTATTCTTCTTATTTAGGTATAATGTCATTGCTCTGATCCATTTGCTGCTGAAATTTTGCCTTAATGGTAGCAAGCATGCAAAGCTTGGAAATTGCCTAGGTGTAAAAATCATTAATGTTCATAACTTAATTTAATAACTGTTTCAGGTGGTGGAAGTGCAAGGGAATATTTATTTTTTACTTATTTGTTTTGTCAAGCATGCATAAGATAATAGATATAAGTACATACAAGATTATGAATACATGAAATGGATACGAATTAATGGGCTTGTTAGGATAGGGATGGTAGGCACCTTGGTGTGTTTATGCACGCTCCTTACAAACCTCTTAGGATTGAGGTGAGGTCAACGGTAGATAGTTTAAGATTAAAGTTTTGGGAGATTGGGAAAGAATCCACAGAGTCAGGTAGTGCATTCCAGGCATTGACCACTCTGTTACTGAAGTCCTATTTTCTGCAATTGAGTTTGCAATGGTTTACCTTAAGTTTGTATCTATTGTGTGCTCGTGTGTTGTTGTGATTGAAGTTGAAGTAGTCATTGAGAAGTAGGACATTGTAACAGATAATTTTATGTACTATGCTTAGGTCAGACCGAAGGCAGCAAAATTCTAAATTGTCTAAGCCCAAAATTTCAAGTCTGGTGGCATAAGGTATTCTGTTGTGAGCAGAGGAGTGGATAACTCTTCTCGTGAAATACCTCTGAACTCACTCAATATAGTGGAAAAGAAAAAGAAATACAGAGTGTAACGAAAGCAGACTTATCTCCAATTCAGCAAAAATGGTATCTAAAAGATTTCCACCAAAGCTATAAGCAAGGAAATTGTTTGGTAGATTTATTCCAGTTTTTCCAGGAAAGGCACTAACAATTCCTCAAGGGCAAATCTCCCTCAGTAGTAACAATGCAGCTTCTTGAGCTAAAGAGATAATTTATTCCCTTCCTTTCTGCCTCTTCCTTTATTTTGATTGTCTGTATTTTACATGGTTAGTGCTTTATAAATAAATTTCTCCTCAGGTAAAAAGTGAATCCATCCTTTCCTCAAGCGTGCACTTTATTCATACTAAATCCTCATCACAATGATATCTTCCTGTCAAGTACAGCTAGACTTTTTACTGTCTTTCATACCAAAAAGAAAGAAAGATGGAATAAAACAATTTTAATTGCTTGTGTGGATTATAAAAGGGGGAGGAATGAAAGAGCTACTAACCAGAGCTATTATCTTAGTAAGGTTTGGGGTTTCAGAAAATGAAACTCAAGGAGGAATTAAGGCCTTTCAACTTATCAAATGAAGGAAATGCAGACCCAAGACCATGAAAAATGGACAGTTACCAATTGGTTAAGCCATGTTTTGTTGAACTATGATTTAGAATAGAATAACAGAGTTGGAAGGGACCTTGAAGGTCTTTTAGTCCAACCCCCTTCCTAGGCAGGAAACCCTATACCACTTGAGACAAATGGTTATCCCACATCTTAAAAACTTCCAGGGTTGAAACATTCACAACTTGTGAAGGCAAGTTGTTCCACTAATTCATTGTTCTAACTGTCAAGAAATTTTTCCTTAGTTGTAAGTTGCTTCTCTCCTTGATTAGATTCCACCCATTACTTCTTGTCCTGCTCTCAGGTGCTTTGGAGAATAGCTTGACTCCCTCTTCTTTGTGGCAACCCCTGAGATATCGGAACACTGCTATTATGTTTCCCCTAGTCCTTCTGTTCATTAAACTAGACATACACAGTTCATACAACTACAGAAACCTTCAGATTTTTCAGCGGACATTTCAAAATATGTCAAAAGCTTCTGTGTTAGCTTGTGATTATTGTTTGTTTGACTCATTTTGCTATTTTCTTTTAAAACACACATTGAATATGACTGAACAATTATGACAGTGTAATACCCAATGCATATGTTTTGAATGTATACTAGAATCTGATGGTGTATCTCTATTAGGCCAATCTATAATTCTGCTTGAATTCTCATTTACAGAAATATCACTGTTAGCTACTAGGCAATGGTTTTGCTCAGGAGCGGCCTTTGGTTCTGGAATTAGTTGCCTCCTCCAGGTTTTATTGGCAACCAGAGCCTTGTCAACATAGACATGGGAAATACTGGAGACCCAGTTTAGTCTAGTGATTAAGACACTAGGGTAGAAAGCAGGAGACACAGTTCTATTCTCACCTTAGCTATGAAAGCCATTTGGGTGACTTTGGGCCAGTCACTCTCTTTTAGCCCAATTCACTTTACGGGGTTGTTGTTATGGGGAAAATAGGAAGAGGAAGGTATGTTGGACATTTACATCACCTTGAGTTATTTGTGAAATATAATTGTTGGAAGAAATGTCCTTCTCAGTTCAGTTCCAAGTGGGGAAAAAGACACTGGAAACATGGAGGCTGTTTGGAAAGGTGGTTTAATGGTGGACAAGATCACATGCCTTGGAGCTCCTGGTTGAAAAGGGAAGAGATGCTGAGAGTCCCTGGATTTTAAGCCCTCTCTGGACTTTGAACTTCCTGGGCTACAGGAAGAGTATCCCGATTGGTTCCTGTCAGAGGTGATAGCTAGCTTTGTAGGTTGTCTGTGTGCTAAGTTTGGTTGAAACTCGGTGGGTGGTGCAATGAAGGGCAATGAAATGGTTCTGCTTGAAAGGGGTAGAACTTTGTTATGTAGAATAACAAATGAGGTTAACAAATGTTATGTGGTTCACCATGGACCTCTCATGTTTCCTAATAGGTCCCTAAGGGGCATGCATAAGCGCACCAGCCATACCTGTCCTACTATCCCCATTCATATGTACTCATTTTATGTGTTTATGGCCATGTTATACTTATTTATATCCATGTATATGTTGACAAATACATAAAATGAATAAATAAATAGAATAGACTGTCTCAGGCCTTAATGGCCCATTGTCAAAGGTGGGGAACTATTAAGACTGTGTTTGTTTCCTGCCTAAAAACCTGTTTTCCATTTCTCATCCAGGTAAATATAATATTCTCCCTTTTAATATTTGTTAGGATATTTCATTTTTCCAGTAGAGGGGTAGTTGCTAACTTCCTTTATAATAAAGGTGGGCTACAGATAAAATAAAATAACAAAATAAAATTGAAGGGAGGGAGGAGGACGAAGGAGAAATGACGAGAAAGATAAGTAGCCTGGCACAATATGAGCCAATTCCTAAGTAGTTCATGCATTTTAATGTTATTTATTTTAATATTTTTACATTCTGTGACAATGCCCCCGCTCTTCCCCCATTCCTTCCTCCGTTCCTCTATTTCTATCCCCCATGGTTTGAACTTAGCTTGGGGGAGTAAGAACATTAAACTAAGGATGAAATGTGTGTCAATGTATATTAATTAACAAGTTAAAAAAATATTTGAATAGGAACAGATTGTGCCTTCCCACACAATTCAGATCACATTGGAAGTGCAACTGTGGTGCCCCTGAAGGCTTTAACATACAAATTCCATTAGATCTTTGTTCCATTCCCATCATGTGTTTGTGTACTTGTATACCAATAGACATATTTCTTTCGCCTTTTGCCACGGGGTGGAGAAGAAAGAAAGGAAGAAAGAAAGCCTAAAGCTCCATTCACATTCTGTCTTCTCCCTTAAAATCATACTTATATCAAAACTTCATGCAAGAATGTGGAAAGAGTTTACTTATCTCTGAGAGGCCATGATGTCGGTCCAATTTCTGATGCAAATATACCACCAGCCAGAAATAAAGTAAGATAAAGGTCCCTCTTGCACATATGTGCTAATTGTTCCTGACTCTAGGGGGTGATGCTCATCTCTGTTTCAAAGCCAAAGAGTCAGTGCTGTCCAAAGACATCTCCATGGTCATGTGGCTGGCATGATTAAATGCAGAAGGCGCATGGAACACTGTTACCTTCCCACCAAAGGTGGTCCCTATTTTTCTACTTGCATTTTTACATGCTTTCGAACTGCTAGGTTGGCAGAAGGTGGGACAAATGGGAGCTCACTCCATTACGTGGCATTAGGGATTCAAATTGACGAACTGCTGACCTTTCTGATCGACAATCATGTCCCTCAATTATCAAAGCCTGCCTTCCTGAATTTTCCTAAATTTCCTAAATTGCTTTCAATTCCCCCCCCACTGTCCAATCTCCCTCATTTTATATGTTCTCACAACTGCTAAATTTAATTCCAGCTTTTTAAAAAAGTGGTGGAGGATGAAAAACAGTTGAAAGCCATAGAGAAAGTTGTAAGGACGTGCAGGTGGAATTCCAGTGGGCTCTGAATTAATAGAGGGCAGTTTGGCCACAGAAAGCAAGCAAGGTTAGATCCTACATTACTGTTCAATCTGAGTGATTTGGAGAAGTCCTGAACCCTATTAACTAACTAGAAAGCCGAGCAGCATGCTACTTCTCTCTCTCTTTCTCTAGAAATGCTTTACCTTTCTCTTGAGCTTTCACAAGAAAATAACTCCAGATCACCTCTACATATACTTTGTATTAAAATGGGGTTCTTTAAAAAAAATATCTGAACGTCATAGTATAATTCTAAAAGCCTAGCATGAAATTGGAGATGCTTGAAGCTTCTGTAAGTTGTTTTCTCTTGAACCAAGATGTCACAAAACAAGAACTGCAAATGAGTTCTTATGCATATCATGAATTGAGCTTTTTGCAAATTTACAATGAATGAATGTGAACGAATTCATACCAGGGTTGTTGGTTTTTTGGGGAAGGATGCTAGGTGTGAATAGTTTAATTTCTTGCCTCCTGGGCTGTATCTATGTGCAGTCTGAATGAAAATATATTGTTTTGCTGCAGTTGCGCTGAAAATTTCTTCCGTGAAAAAAGGATACAGAGAACAAAAGATGGATATTCTTCTTTAAAAATGGAAGCTTTCAATGGGTGTGAATTTTTAAAAGTATTTTGAAAAACTCTTTAACCCCCCACTATGATATTTTACTGGTTTTCACCACTTCCTTCTCTTATTAATGCAAGAAGTTGGGTTTTATTCAAAACAGGAGCTGCAGTTGGAATAACATAATTTATAATAATGTGCACTTTTTGTCTGGCTTTTAAACCCCTCACCTAAATTCTATTAACAATCTGGAAGAATTAAGGTCATGATCTTAGAGTACTTTTTATATCCCTACCTGAATCAATCAATCTATCTATCTATCTATCTATCTATCTATCTATCTATCTATCTATCTATCTATCTATCTTTCTTTCTTTCTTTCTTTCTTTCTTTCTTTCTTCTTTCTTTTTCTTTCTTTTCCACCTTTATTATTTTTACAAAAAACTCAAGGCAGTGAACATATGCCACACACCTTCCTCCTCCTATTTTCCTCACAATAACAACTGTGTGAGGGGAGTTGGGCTGAGACAAAGTGACTAGGCCAAGGTCACTCAGCTGGCCTTCATGCCTAAGGCTGGACTAGAACTCATGGTCTCCTGCTTTCTAGCCTGGTGACTTAACCACTAGGCCAAACTGGCTGCATCATAGTCTCCCTTTTCTCTGTCCTTACTTTCAACTCTCCTTCTTAATCTACCTTTCAGGTTTTTTTTTCCCTGACATACCACAATTCTTCTTAATTGTTCCTTAGCCTAAAGCTACTCTCGGCTGCTCACAACAACTGGGCTGCAAGTCGTTAATTCCTGGAGTGACTGAACATTCCATGATTCCTAGCCAGATCATGCAATCGATGTACCCCATTTCTTTACTAGGAGCACAGTGCAATGTAGATTTATTTCTTCAATACAGTGCAGTTGTTTTTATTTCCTATTAGAAACATGCCAGCCGAGCAGATAGTATTATGACAAGTAGATGGCTTCAATTCTTCTCCATTTTCTTCTGCCCCATGCAAAGCAGACAACAGAGGCTGCATGTGGTAATCGTCATACTGCAATTTCAGAGAGAGAGAGAGAGGGAACCCCCCCCCCACACACACACAGCTATTTCCCTGCCCATATTCAAAAATTATGAATTTTCTGTCTGTATGAGCGTCTTGGCTTATCAGGTAGTCCTAACTTTTTGTCAATTACTTTTATATCAGTCTTGAGAATAGTTTAAGAATGGTATGTTGCCATTTCTGCTCTACTTTAGTATTTCCTATTTTACTGCCCTATTTTTTTTCATGATGAACTCTTTTCATGAAATCACTCAAACATTTATTGTCATTAGTTCCTGCTCAGATTCCTAGCCCAATATTCAGTGGTGGAAGCACATAAAAGCATTTGTTATTTCATTTTTTTTTTAAAGTTCCCTATATAATTGAATTCACACAGCTATGATTCTCCAATGATGCTTATTGGCATATCTAAATATTTTGGTTTGGTTTTTTTGTTGTTTTTTATCTTTTAAATATTGTATTTCTCTTAAATATATGCAGGTTGAGAATCTGGTGTTGGCCAGGGGTGGGATTAGCATCCGGTTCTCTGCCTGGTTGCCTGGTTGCTGGGTGGACATGGGTGTGTGGCCTAGTCGGCTTCCTGTACCATGTTGTACCCCAGGCTCTGGAGGCTTTCTTTGAGCCTCCGGGAGGGTGAAAATGTCCTTCCCTGGGCTCCAGAGGCCCCCCAGAGGCCAAAAATGAATCCGTTTCTGGACTTCTAATACTTCTGCTAGGCCCATTTTTCACCTTCCCAGAGCCTCTGTATGGACCATGGACTTATCTGGCATGATGAACGGGCTGCATGGAGACTCCTGTGAAAACCAGGGCAGGGTTGGTGAGGTCAGCCGATTTTTGTAACTACCAGTTCGGCCAACCACATTAAAATTAACATCTGGTTCATCCAAACCTGTCCAAACTGGCTGAATCCCACCCCTGGTGTTGGCCCTCATATCCATCAATGTCTTCCCAAGGACATAGGATAATATACTGTATCAGCATAGATATATGTGCAGATCCAAGCAGTGTGGCCTTTTGTAATTGTCAGATGGGCATTTTTGTCAATGTGGACTTTTTGGGGGTATTTGAATTTTTTTATTAGTTTATCAAAATATAAAATGCAAAGAAAAATTAAAATAAAGGAAAAGGCAGAAGGGGGAAAAGGAAGAGGAAAAAGGAAGAAAAAAGAATTGACTTCCAACTCTTTTAAAATAGCCATGGTGCAAATTTCCTAAGTGCCATCTGAGGTTTTTTTGTTTTGTTTTGTTATGGCACCCAGTGTATTGATAACTACTGAAACTACTGTGGCCAGTTTATACCATCAACCTTCAATTTTTGATTTACAGATCTTGATGTTTTGTGACCTTCTCCAATTCTTTGTCTTCTCTTCTACTATCCCCATCTTAATTATGTACAATTCCCTCTTTTCACAGCTATTATTATTCTGAGTAGTATCTTTACAGAAAAATTACAAGTTCAACCAACAGGAAAGAAATATATGAAAAAGGTACAAAAAAACACCCCAAAACAAAACAAACATATTTGGTATCAGTTGTTCTGATACAGCATTTTGATTTTTATGGCTTTCCAGATATCATGCAAAAGCAGGGGAGGGCTAACATAAAACAACAATCTTGTAAGAGCAAATGGAAGCTATTAAACAGTATCACAACATAACAATTCGGACTTAATGGGACATTTTAAAAAATGTGATTACTGATATTGTTCATTTAAATATGCTATTACTAGTATTGTTTCATTATCCATTTTCTTGTACATGGTTTTCATGCTTAAGTAACCCCTAAATTGGAGTAGAGCAAATTGCTGGTAATAGGTTTAGAATGTAATGCACCATAGAGCTTTAGGGTTCGAACCAAATGTTGCTATAGAAGAGAAGAACACAGTACTGTAACCTTTTTAAGTATTAGATAAATAGCAATAGATGCCAGTTTAGTGTTCATTTCATTTCCTTATCTCTGTGAAATGTCATCATAATCTGGTATCCAGATTTAAAAATGAAGGCAAAGTTTATGTATTCAATAAGGCAGTTTGGTGGTTAGAATCCCTAGCGCCACATACTGGAGTGAGCTCCTGTTACTTGTCCCAGCTTTTGCCGACCTAGACTCAAGACTCCGATGCTTGAGTTTCCACAAAGTTCCATTTTTTATTAGCGATGTCCTATTGGCACATCTATAAAAACCTGAATCTGAAGTTTCCAGGTTTTCCTCACCCAAAATAAAGTTCAAATCCCTGCCCAGCACCCACATGTCCAATCACATGATCCAATCAGGTGCCATCCAAAGCAGGAGTTGCCTCCCAGTCACCTCATTGCAGCTGGAGGCCCAGTTGACCTTGACTTTCTGAGAAAGAATGTTGTTATGGCTACATAATATTATGGCTACATTCTGTGAGAAAACCCCTCCTATTTTCTCTAAAGTCCAAAAGGTGAAAGATGGCTTCCAGGTCTGACAGCAGGCAGAGTGGAGGTTCTCATGGGGCCAACCAACCCCATGGTTTTGTGGGCCCCTGGACCCCTCATTCAAGGCTACACAGCCAGGTTTTGACCCCTTTGCAGAAGGTCAGAAAATGGAGGGCATACCTCCACTCTGGAGGCAAGGTGTTCCCACAAAGCATGGCCAGTGGCTGTGGCAGAGAAGCCCCCCTTTTATTTAAGTGGATAGAAAAGCTCTATCTGTGCCAGGTACACTATAAAGCAGGGGTGAAATGCTACCGGTTCAGAGTGGTTCACCGATAGTAAAAAAAATGCTACCAATTCGGGTGAACCGGTATTTCCAATTATCAGCTGTAACACGTGATTTATATTAGCTAGAATCATTGCATTTTCTGCTTTCTAACTAATCTAAATCACATGGCACAGCGGATTTCCCCCCACCCTCACTGTTCTACTTATCTGGAAGGCTTCAAAATGTTGCTTTTTTAGTGCCTCAGGCACATATGCGCGCAAAGTGCGCCAAGCTCACAAAGCGTTTGCTCGGTAGCAGACTCACAGAACCGGTAGCACACTGTGGAGAATTTCACTGCTGCTATAAAGTCTTTATTCTGTCACAGTGTTATTGTGCTTCCTTCTACTCTTCAGGAGAATAAATAATGAAATATCCCAACCAGAGAAGAATTACATCCAAGGAGGCCAATGCTTTTCCACTAATCCTTGTATATAGACTTTTGGAGGAATTGCAGGGCTCCATTTTAAGGTAGAATAACTGATAAACTGGAATGGCAGAATTTAGCACAATTTCAGAGCAGCAGGAAAGCATCAGAAAAGTGTTGCACTATTTTTCTCTCTCTATTATTACAATAACCGCCTATGAATGTTTGTTCAAGATGTCTAAAGGGAGCCATTACTTTTATATGAGGCATTTTCCTTACTGATAGTGTCATTGTTTCTTGCTGTAAAATGCCCGTATTCTAATCCTTGGATTTTCTGGTCTTTGTAACCAGATATAAAATTGAAACCTATCAACAACAACTCTTTCAGCTCATTTTAATTAATAATTACACCCTCACCTGATTACACCATCCCAGTAGCCCTTCAATTGTACACATTTGATTCAAAACAAACATCTCTTTCTATCTCTTTTCCCCCCGCTTCCTCATTCACACATTGCAAACCATGCAGAATGTTCATCTGCAACCCCAACCTGTGCTTATTTTTGAAAGCAGTCAGTCATTAAGCAATATTAGCAATACTTCATGTCCCTGCTCGCTCATTCTCAGTGATTGCATGGACTATTGCTGCTAAGGGAAAGGATGTTTAAAATCTGGAAATACTGTACCTGATTCACAGTATTTCTGTGAGAGGTTGAGAGATATTAACTGGTAGAGATGCAGTGCTAATCCATGGACCATTTAACATGGTTTGTTGACTATGCCACAGTGGATACTTTCCCACAGCACACTAAATAAATAGCATTATGATTTATTATGCTGTGGGAAACTACTTGCCAAAGGTGACTCATTGAGATACAAATTTCTCACCCTGACCCACTCTGACACTTAAATAACAGAGTTTGGTGGACAGATTCATTTAAACTTGCAGATAATGACGTAATTATTTCATGAGTTATAGATCACCATCACACACATAGATGTGTGAAATAGATGAGGGAAATTGTTTATCATAACAGAGCTTTTATCTATAGATATTTGTTTTGGACATTTAGAATAATTGCATCCAATAACACATACCAATGTTTCGATGAATGCATCAGTGCCTTTAGTAATCAGAATTTGAACATCCCTGCCCTAAAACAATAGATTATGTAAATTGAGGTAAATCTAATTCAAATGTTCAAATTGATTCAGAAAAATCAAACCATTATAGTTTGAAGGCCTGGTTAAATTCAGATTCTACCCTCTTAATTAGAATTATTTTTTGTTGTTGAAAGCAGTGTTTATTTCTATGGTTCTAGTAGAGATTCTATCTAGTAACACAATATCAAAATTTATTTATTTTATTTATTTATTTACTTGTTTGTCAAACATGTAGAAGATAACAAGTATAGGTATGAACATAAACATGAACAAAGGAAGTAAATACAGATAAATGGGGACAGTAAGACAGGGACAGGAAGCTAGTATGCACCTTTTACGGATTTCTTAAGAATAAGATGAGATCCACAGTAGACAGTTTGAGATTGAAGCTGTGAGGGTTAGAGGATGTAACAACGGAGTCAGGTAGAGCATTCCAGGCATTGATCACTCTATTGCTGAAGTCATATTTTCTGCAATCGAGTTTGAAGTGGTTTACCTTGAGTTTGTATCAATTGTTTGCCTGTGTATTATTGTGGTTGAAGTTGAAGAACGTGTCCAATTCTTTTGTCTCTTTGCCAATAAGTTGTTTTGGTATGTATCTTTTATTACTTTCTCGGCTACAAATCTATCAGTCATCTCTACTCTAATCATTCTACCAGGTTTCCTCAAATGTTGAGGGTGTCACAAGTTAGGTAAATAGGAAACCAGGTTGTATGAAAAAGAGCAGACTTAACTGCAACGAAACTCTGAGAGGGAAGAGTCCATGTCAGAAAATGTGGTGCTTGTATAATGTGGAATTAATGCATAATCTTGGATTTGAATAAGTAAGGGACAAATGCCCCCTCCATTCGCACACACTATTATCATGCCACTTAGCTAAGCTATTGTGATTATTTCCTCATTTGGAAAGCAAACATTAAAACTGTAAGCATAATACTTGGCCCGTGACTTGGTGAATTTATTTGATAGAGGAGCTATTATTTGCCTGAGGTGAGATTTACTGTCTTATTTGTTTCCCATTAAGTGTAAACATAAAGAATTCCCCACTGCCTATTTCTCGCCCATACGTAATTTACAGCATTTTAAATCTTCTCTGTTACCTGCAGGAAGGGAGACAGGGGAATCCTTGCTCTTAAAAGACATTCTGTCATGCCATCCATTAGTATTCCTTAAATGCGTACATTGGATTACTTCAACCTCATGGTGCACTTTGTAAATTCTTTCCCGGAAGAACAAGCAAAGTTTATCAACCCCTGTCAAGATAGTGCGGTGCCTTGCTTTTAATCTCTGCAGTTCTTTTTCAGGTATGTTTGATCAGCACCAGGAAATGGCACCTAAGGAGTAGAACAAGACCATAAGTACTGTTAATGATCCAACATTTGGATTGAAAAAAAAATCTTAAATGGATCTGTGATAAGGATCAAAAGAGCCTTTATGGAGCAACCCGTCTTGTGTGCATGGTCCTTGTGGCATAGGAATGGCCTTTTTGGGGAGCTACGAAGGCAAGCTTCAACATAAAAGTGTTCAATTGCTTTGGCTGCCAACAAGGTTTATCTTTATTAGGGTTGGATTTTGACAGAAAATTGGCTTAACTTTGGCAAGCGTGGTCCGAAATCTTTCAGAAAGAAACATGAATGAAATTATATATTTTTCTTCAATGTGTAGGGGGTACCTAACTCACAAGGGATTCAATGTTTGATTGTAAGGTCCAAGCCCAAAGAGATACAATGAAATCCAACTGAGTTCATTTTTTTTTATATTTCCTTACACCCAATAGACAGCATCTTGCCAAATTAAAGCTAAAACCTTCTAGCATAATAGATGTAATATTGAAAGATTCTAGAGTATGGCTACCCTGACTTTCTTTCTCCCTCTTCCCTGCACTGCACAGTCTCTTAATCTGGGTTTCTTGCTGCAATATCTGGAAGTTGAATCTTGGCAACTGCATTTCTTTCCTTATTGGGTCAAACTGTTTTACTGCTTAACCAAGCAACTTCTTCAGTCTGAAGAAGATTGAAGGAAGCTACTTGGCTAAGCAGTGAAACAGTTTGACCCAACAAGGAAAGAAGTCTAGTTCACATGATTCAACTTCCACTCAACACTACCTGGACGACTGGCAATCTTCATTGACACATTCTCTCTGCAAAGTACAGCTTACTTCTTGGGGAACTATGATGCTCCTTCTTCAGGTACACATTCCATAGCATTGAAGAATTGAGGTGGTTAGAGTGGTATTGACGTGCTTTTGCAAATAGGATTCATTTCTTAAAAAGATGAAGCGGAATCCAGTTAGGAGAAGATGCTGCTTCAATATAGTCCTCTCTGGCTGTAGAATAATTTTTATTCAGAAATAGGTACTGTATGCTTCATCTCCTTTGGCCTTTTGGAAGCAAGTTAAAAGAGAATTGTCCTAGAGAGTTTTTTTAAATGAACAATAAAGTGGCATAAACATGATTATGAACTCCAAAGTTTAAACCACTGTAATATCTTGGTTATTGCTTTTATTGTTATAATTATTATTTATGTACACTGGTATGATTGCTACAGTTTAACAAAATCATATATAAATAAATAATATGTTGAGCCACGGTGGCAGACTGGTTAGAGTGCAGTACTGCAGGCTATTTCTGCTGATTACTGGCTACCAGCAGTTTGGCAGATTGACTCTCACCAGGTTCAAGGTTGACTTCCATTCTTCCGAGGTCAGTAAAATGAGGACTTAGATTGTTGGGGGCAATATGCTGACTCTGTAAAATGCTTAGAGAGGGCTGTAAAGGCCTGTGAAGCAGTATATGTCTAAGTGCTAAGTGCTAAGTGCTATGTAGTATGAGTACCTCTTCATAGGTCTCTGGGCTATTTTTCCTTAAACCTGTTTGAATGTATAGACATGAGTTCCAACTTTCTTTGCTCTTCTGTTTTCTACATTCTTTTGGTGGTAATATCTGAGAAGATTCTTGAAAAATCTAAAAAAGAGCTGAGGAGCCTGGGATATACTAAGTGGAATATCTCTGCACTCCTTTTCAATCTCTAATTGAATTTATAAATTGAAGGTTTATAATTATTTAATATTAGAATGAACACAGGTCTTTTTCCCCCTCCAGCTTTCAACTGTGTTTCTATACCCACACACAGTTATAATGCAGTTGAAGTCTTTGATATTCCTTTGCTGGATGTTGAATCTTTTTTTTTTCCAAACATAAATAAGAGGCGGGATTCTTTTTTTTTTATTATAACAACATCCAGCTTCTCAAAAGGCATTATATTACCACAAAAAAAAAAAAAACCCCATAGTTTCAATATCAGATCTAGGAAGTTTTGATTTTGGCAGTTCTTTCTTTAAGGTATTTTTTTTTTCAGCATCTGATTTGTCATTTTCCTATTCTTTTCTAAAATTACCTACACATATTTTTCCATTTCCTCTTTCAGTGGAATTATTTTGATGTCAGCTTATCCAGACAAAAGTCTTCCACTGTTTAAAATCAACAAGACACAGCTGCAATACTAACACATTCATAATGAATAAGTACTGCAATGGAAAACTACACAGAGTCATCAAACAAAAGAAAAGCCTTGGAAAAAATATATATAAAAAATTAATAGAAATATTGTAGTGGAGAAAAGTCCAAAGAGCATATCATAAGTGAGCCTACTGTGGGTGTACATACTTCATGCTTATTTAAGCAAAAAACCAAACATAAATTAGCAAATGTATAAAAAAAGATAAAAATAAAGAACTGTGAGTTTTATAGAAATGTCACTTCTTTTCATTTACCCTGAATAATTTTCCATATCTTTTTTTTCCTCCTTGTCACAAAGAAGAAGAAAACAACAACTAAAGCTAGAGGCTAAGTCCACTAAATTTATGTTATAGTTCTTTGAACAGAAATACACAGAGGTTCAAAAATATGAAGGCCTGAACAGCAACAAACACAAGATCATAGCCCATTATAATGTCTACCTTTTTAAAAAAAATGTAAGTGTAATTTGCAGTCTGGCAAAGATGTCTTAGATCAAGCAGATAATTGCTTGTCTTGAAAGTCCTCACAAATCTGATCACAACATTCAGCAGTCCTGCAATATTTCACTTTGACTTGTGCAAATTTATAAATTCAGTGTTGGGAAACTTTATATAAATAGGCAGCCATCATAAATTTTAACTGGATTATAACTATACATGTATAAATCTATATATCTATAAATATACATTACAGATAGGCATACATCTCCGTGTCTCTATCTTTCTCTCTTGTTCTTTTGAAGTATCAAAGCTCAGATCCTCCACTAGTAATTTCCTCCCATATTTTGGAGTTCCCAAATGGAACCAACATTTTAAAACTCATTGATGATGGGTATCTTATCTGAAGGACAAAACAAGACAATGCTATACAAAAGGGAGGTCAGCAGCTTTTTCAACCCTTTCCTAAAAGGTAGAAAGCACTCTCGCTCCCTCCCCCTCTCCCCCTCTCCCTCCCCCTCTCCCCCCTCTCTCTCCTCCCCTCTCTCCCTCTGTCCCCTCCATCTATATCTATATTCTATCTCTATATCTCTATATCCATCTATCTATCTATCTATCTATCTATCTATCTATCTATCTATCTATCTATCTATCTATCTATCTATCTAATCTCTATATCCCTATCACCTCTATTTCTATCATCCCTATCTCTGTCTTTTTTTAAAATAGGTGGAAGAATTTCTAAGCACCTTCTGGAGACATAAGTGGCTTACTTCATTGTCATTTTTTAAAGAGTAGAAATCTGGGCTTGAGTTGATTTTTTTTCCCTATCACACAGCATTTTGAAAAGGAAATTACAGTACCTAAGGATTTTCCTGTGTTTAATTAGATGGTAAAAGTCTTGTCCTTGGCTTGGTCAGAATTTTGTAGGGCATACGTTAATATTTAAGGACATGGCTCAAATAATTACTTTTTCCCTTCCACCCTCTATGATGAGTTCATTTTATTGGTTGAACAATTTGGAACAGTTTCAAACATTAAATAGTTCAAATAGCAATAGCACTTAGACTTATATATCACTTCATAGTGCTTTAGAGTTTTCTCTAAGCAGTTTTACAGAGCCCCAACAATCTGGGTCCTCATTTTACCGACCTCAGAAGGATGGAAAGCTGAGTCAACCTTGAGCTGGTCAGGATCGAACTCATGGCAGTAGGCAGAGTCAGCCTGCAATATTATCGCATTGTACAATACAATTGCATTGTAATGACTGTGCCACCATGGCTCTTAATGTAGCCCACAGTTTCCACAGGGTTAAATCTAGTTTATAAAATTGTTTGATTCATACATACCAAAAGTGAATAAAAAAGTGCCATATGAACTATGGGCAACCAAAGCTCCATTGATACCCTAAGCTTGAACTCCACATGGATCACTTATTTTTTTAAAAAAGATAGCATATAATCACCCCTCTCCTATCCTTATTTTGTGGGCACATTTTTCTTAGCTTCATAAGTAAGAAATTTCAAAAGATATTAAAAGAGAATTCAACACGGGATTTAAAAAAAAACACCATATGTTTCTCTTCCCTGGTTTGCTCTGAGCTCTGACATTCTGCATGCTAAAGCCGAACAGAGATTAAAATGAAATCTTAGGTCACAGTCAGTAGACAGATAGGAAAGGAAGCATCCAGCTATTACGTTTATTGGGTGTTTGGTTTCAGGCCTTATTTACATGACACTTCAAATGGTTTATAAAATGGGTGCAGTGTTTGTATCCAGCATCAAGCTGACAATCAGTAAGCTCTCTTATAAAAATGGTCATCAGCAGAATGTAACTTTCATGAGTGAGGAATTTTGGTTTATTCCAGACTATTGATATTAGAGGCATGAAAATGCTATGTCTAAATAGATTGAGGATTAATCCATCTGTTTCCTAAGCTCTAGCCATCCGCCAAGATATCAAATGAAATTTGATGTGCAGTGATCTGGTCTGGAAAACAGAGCTCATATCCCAAGACTAAAAGAGGGTCTAAGGTCCAGTACCTGCTAGGTGCATCTAATATAATGCATTAGTGAACTTGCAAAGATTATGTTATTGTAGTCTTACAACAAAGTAGACTTAGTTCATCTAGTCCAATTTTCTGTGTGGTTCATCTGGGAAAGATGACATCATTCTTCCAAGTTTGAAAGTACAAACCCCTTAAACTACTTTTAACTGCTTGGCCAGATCTTTCCTAAGTTTCTTTCACTGACCATTAAACCACTGGAGGCTCTCTGTTATCTGATTGCTTCCTAGGCAGCATCTTTCATTCTCTTTCCACCAGGCCACTAATGCATTCCATTATAGTGCGGGATGCTATTATGCAGGTTGGTTCTTTGACCTACAATTTGCCCAATGTTATACAATAAAGCCATTTCTCAGAGGATCTGAATATGAGAGAGAGAGGGGGAGGGAGGGAGGGAGGGATGGAGGGAGGGAGGGAGGGAGGGAGGGAGGGAGGGAGAGAGAGAGAGAGAGAGAGAGAGAGAGAGAGAGAGAGAGAGAGAGAGAGAGAGATGAATTACCTTGCTGAGAAATTGCAAGGTTGATTTTCTGCAAAGGATCTATTATTTCCTATTAACAGCACTTTCTATATGATAAAGGTTCCCCTTGCACATATGTGCTAGTAGTTCCCAACTCTAGGGGGTGGTGCTCATATCCATTTCTAAGCCAGTATGACTAAACGCCAAAGTCATACGGAATACTCTTCCCACCAAAGGTGGTCCCTATTTTTCTACTTGTATTTTTAATGTGCTTTTGAACTGCTCGGTTGGCAGAAGCTGGGACAAGTAACAGGAGATCATTCTGTTATGCGGCACGAGAGATTTGAACCACTGAACTGCCAACCTTTCTGATCGACAAGCTCAGCATCTTAGCCACTGAGTCACTGTGTCCCACTTTCTATACTTCTCTGCGAACAAAAAAAAATCTAAACAGTTGGGATAATACTCACAAACAACTAATATATGCAGCTGCAGGTATTTCATGTTTCTCCATTATAATCTTTGGTTGAATCTTTTGAGAAGTGTAATCTTGATTCTCTAATCAGAAAAATACCCTAACATTGTTGTCTTAATTTTGAATCTCTGATCTCCAATCAGATTGCATTTTACCACCTGCAAACTTCAATACTGTGTGTGTGCATGCCCGTGCACGTCTGCATGTGGAGGGTGTTTTTCCACAAGTCTTACAATTCAGAGCCCAGAAATGAAAGGAAGCAGATCACATTCGCCAAATTGACCAAAAAAAGAAAAGAAAAGAGTCTCTAAAGAACTTTTCCTGAGACTATGTACAATGTGTCCTAATCTCATTTAAAAATGAAAATAAAGCAATGAGTTGTCCACCACCCTCTGGCCACTTGCTTTTGTTTTCCTTTTTGACTTTTGGTATGGCTCATTGGCAGAGTTAACCTTTTTCTGTAGATGATGCCCACTGAGAAGTATCTTTCAACTATCCTGATTTGACCTATTATAAGTAGTCTGGAAACTACAGAAAACTGAGCAGAATTGCATACTTTGAATATACCGGGAGAACCAGTTGTTAACTTTCTAAGCAGTTGGGAGAACTGGTTGTTGGAAGAAATCTCCTTTTGTTTTTTCCCACTTTACAGGGCTAATCCTGTAAGGAAGGCAGGAAAGAAACATTCTGGTGTTGTTTCTAGCCTCATCTTTATTGCTCTGCTTACGGAAACTGTCTCTCCGGTTAACCCTTATTCCATTGAACAGCTAAGGTGAAGCACCCATCGATGTGAATGATGTTGGTTTGGCCACACCCACATGGTCACATGACCACTGAGCCACGCCTATCCAGCTGCTCATTAGGGCAGAGAACCAGTTGTTAAATTATTTGAATCCCACCACTGTCATTAACACAATGTCTCTGTGTTAAAAGACCCAAGGTGGCGCAGTGGTTAGAATGTAGTACTGCAGGCTACTTCAGCGGACTGCTAGCTGCAGTTCAGCAATTCAAATCTCACCGGCTCAAGGTTGGCTCAGCCTTCCATCCTTCCGAGCTGGGTAAAATGAGGACCCAGATTGGTGGGGCAATATGCTGACTTTGTAAACCGTGTAGAGAGGACTGTAAAAGCACGATGAAGCGGTACGTAAGTCTAAGTGCTAAGTGCTGAAAGTTTAGTATATATAAGACAATCTAATATTAAGAAATCATCTGTATGAAATGCAGTAGTCGTACAGCAGGCCTGCTGTCTTCGACCCACTCATTCAGAGAAGACAACTTCATTACTTAGTACAAGGTAATACAAATGCCGACAAGAAGCAAAAAGGAAATAAAGACTTTTTTTAAAAAAAAAAGTAGGTTAGTAGAGTGGCAGGATAAAAGAGGGAACTAAAAGAATGGAAGAACTACAGACTCATTGAACAGAGACTAACGGAGATTAGTCTAGAAACTCTTATGCAGAAAAACTGAGAGTTAAGAGGGATGAGGATAAAAAGGTATGCATCTGGGGAAAGGCAAAGGATCACATTATAAAGAACAAAAATGGAGGAAAATAATCAGTAGAATCTCTTTCTCTTTCTTCTTTCTCTCTTCTTCCCACTCTCACCTTATCTGAATAAATTGCAACAGAGTGAAGTGACATAAATGCAGCAACAATCCCAAGTGGTCTACAGGTTCTGGAGATGATAATAAGAATTGGCCACAGTAATGGGATTCAAAAGTTTTTTAGTACTGGGTCTGTGGGCATGGCTTGTGGGCATGGCAGGGGAAGGATACTGTAAAATCCCCATTCCCTCCCCACCCCAGGGGAAGGATACTGTAAATTTTCCTTTCCCACCCCACTGCAGGGTAAGGTTCCTGCCAAATCGCCATTCCCTCCCAATCAGCTGGGACTCGGGAGGCAGAGAATAGATGGGGGCGGGGCCAGTCAGAGGTGGTATTTACAGGTTCTCTGAACTACTCAAAATTTCTGCTACCGGTTCTCCAGAACTGATCAGAACCTGCTGAATGCTACCTCTGATTGGCCAGCTATTTACAGTAATATCAGAGATGCCTTGGGTCACTGAATATCTATCCTAGACTCTGCCCAGGTAAGGAAAGAAAGAAAGTTGCGATAACATTTGGGTGGGGTTGTATTTTTTTTTTATTCTCTAACCTCTGTTTGAATCTTTCCAAAGTTAATTCTAATCAAAAATTGGTCATCTCAAACTAATATTTGATTCACCATTTTGACTTGAAGGAGTCATTACCTTCAAAACTCCTTTAATCAAATTCCCCCCTTCAAAATTTCACCCAGTGATATAATTCTCAATTATTGAAAAAAAATCTATCTGGTGTATGCTTTTTAAAAATAAGTCAGAAAAAAAGACAACAACAAAAGTCACCACAATGTAAAAAAGATGTGGAGACTCTAGAAAGAGTGCAGAGAAGAGCAACAAAGTTTATTAGGGGACAGGAGACTAAAACATATAAAGAACAGTTGCTGGAACTGGGTATGTCTAGTTTAATAGAAAGAAGGACTAGAGGAGAGATGATAGCAGTGTTCCAATATCTCATGGGTTGCCACAAAGAAGAGGGAGTCAAACTATTCTCCAAAGCACCTGAGAGTAGGACAAGAAGCAATGGGTGAAAACTAATAAAGTATAAATTTCCTGACAGTTACAACAATTAACCAGTGGAATAATTTGCCTCCAGAAGTTGTGAATGCTCCAACACTGGATGCTTTTAAGAAGATGTTTGATAACCAGTTGTCTTAATTGGTGTACGATTTCCTGCCTAAGCAGGGGGTTGGACTAGAAGATCTTCAAGGTCTTCTAACTCCAAGTCTTTTTTTACATCATGGTGACTAAAACTGAATGCCATATTCCAAGGGTGGCCTTACCAAGGCCTTATAAAGTGGTATTAACACTTCACATGATCTTGATTCTAGCCGTCTGTTTATGCAGCCTAGAACTGTGTCGGCTTTTTTGGCAGCTGCTGATCACGGCTGGCTCCTATTTAAATGGTTGTCCACTAGGACTCCAAGATCCCTCTCACGGTGACTACTATTGAGATCAACAGATCAACGTCTCTTTTTGATGATAAACTTTTGATCATTTAGATAACTTCTTTCTATAGTGACACTATGCTGAGTGTCAAGACAGCAATGACTAGGACTGGCAATATCTGCTTACCTCTCTTCTTCTTTCATTGTTACACTGAATGTTGTTTTAGTGATGCATTGGTAAATCTGTTTTTAGTTTCACGATAGTTTTCTTAGAGATAGTTTCTGCAAGAATATCATAGCATATGATTCCACACGTCTCATTTTACATAAGAAATTGTATTTGATAATCATTTGCTTTCTGAACTTTAATAAAAATAGACACTTTTAAAAATGATTGTAGCTAATGACAGGACTATGAAGACTTGGTTCTGTTTGAGCCTGGGCTTCAAGTGTGTGATAGTGTCTGTATCTTGACTGTGAAGACTGTGATTTTTTTTTGTGATTTTCCACCACCTCAAGTGCTATTTAAGTTTTTCTTAATGTGATTTTATTATTTTCAATATTGTCAACCATCCAGTATTAGATAACTCCAATGTACTGATCGAGTTTGCTTTTGCCTTATGTGGGGAAAATTGATTCAAAAGGGGGTTAATTAAGACGTATTGTAGAAAACACAAGGATTAACTACTATGGTGTGTGTGTGTGTGTGTGTGTGTTTATCTACCACTATATCTAATCTATATCTATTTTGAGTAAAAGATACTCATGGGAGTCAGGGCTAAGTCCTTCACACAAGTATGAGATGATTACTTTTGCAAAATTAGAGTCATAAAAAATTATAATCATAATGGAAATACAATTGTTGAATTTGCATTAGCTGATTAGTACTGAGTGGGTTTTAAGGACAATTTATTCACAGGTTTTATCAATCACTTCTTCAGATATATTATACCCATTTCTGTTTCCTCCTGAACACATGAAACAAAAGTACAAAAATTCTAATGGCTAAATCGGATTTTCCAGCATCAGGAAATGCTTGTGATTCAGATCAGGTGGTGAAACCAGATTAAGATTCTTCAGAACCATGGTAAAATATGTAACAATAAATAGCAATAGTCCTTAATCCCCAACAATGAAGCAACATCCAATGTATATTCAGAAGATATTCTAAATAAAGAATGAATGAAGTCGATAAACAGAAAATTCTTTTAGAGAAGAAAACATGCTTTTCTCAAGATTGGATGATGAATTTCATAGCACAATATAATTAGTAAGAACAATTCTTGTGCAATCAGGTTGAAAGTAGCATAATATGTCAATCCTGACCAGAAGGCATTTCTTCAAATAGCTTTGTTTCAAGGACTATGAGTAGCACAGACTGAAAAACAAAACATTAAACAGTTGTTGGAGAGCAAGTGTTGAAATCTATCTCTGACTTTCAACCGTGTGTGAAGCAGTAATTGCCCCCCCCCCCCAGTTGGGTGTGAAATGCCATGTTTGTTCCTAACACATGAGGTGTCTTGCATTAACTGTCATGTAAATATATTTTATTCCCATCACCTTAAACTTTCATTTTCTTCTTCTTTTTTTTCCAGTTGGATTTTCAAAGGAAAAGTTCTCTAGCCATTCATCCATACAATTACTGGTCAATAGTTGAGGCTTTTCAGCTCAAAATGAAAATAAAATAAAATCTAGCTGTAATTCTGAGTAGAAAAAGTTTGAGAAATAAAATAAAATAATAAAACACAATATCTAACAGGGGTCACCAGCCTTTTGGATCTCAGGGACCACTAAATTCATAATTTTAAATCCCACAGACCACTAATATGATTTTTAAAAAAGATAAATAGTATTTAGTGCAATATAAAAAAATGAAAATAATTTTTCTGTGGACCACCAAAAAATTTTCATGGCCCACCAGTTGGTCACCACTGATATATAATATAATATAATATAATATAATATAATATAATATAATATAATATAATATAATATAATATAATATAATATAATATAATATAATATAATAAAGAAGTATAATCCTCTGCTAGTTTTATTTTTAAGATTTCTATTTTTTGTTGAATCACACACACACACACACACATACACACAAATGCACATAATACACACACATAAAAAGACTGTGAAAGCAGGTTGTTCACAAGAATTTTCATCTTATTTAAGGTGCATCCTTTCCTACCCCTTATATTTCATGAAAGCCATTGCATAGCCATAAAGGAAAACACCTATTAAATAAACTCAATATTTCAAAAGAAGAAATATCCACCCACGAGTCAAAATGAAATATTGATATAGTTACAGTTCCTTTAAAAAAAACAAGAAAAAGAAAAAAAAAACACTTCTAATAGAGAAACCATCTCCTCTTTCCCTGGCAATTCAATGAAGAAAGAGTGTGTGTGTGTGTGTGTGTGTGTGTGTGTGTGTGTGTGTGTGTGTGTGGTGGGATTGCAAAGCTTGTCAATTTAGAAGGGAGGAAAAATCAGTGCAGACATGATTTCATAGCCTTTGCTATGTTGATGTTTCTTGGACACTTTTCAAGTGACTGTCATATTTACATTTTGCTCACAGAGGCTTGGTTGATATAGTGTGCTTAGCCATTGTTGTTGTTGTTGTGTTGTTGTTGTTTCTTTCTTTGTTCAAAAAGGAGGGAATCTCCCAGTCAGGTTACAGCTGGAATTAGCACCTCTCAAAAACAGACCAGGGAATATGAGCCTTGCCCACATTTTGAACAAACAAACATCTAAAATTGAAGGTATTTCTCTGAAGAAAGTGTTGGGCAATATCCAATGTCAGGGTTCCAAGTAACACCATCAATAAAAGACTCCGAGGCTTGAGTTTCCTCAAAGTTCCATTTTATTAGAGATGTCATATTGGCACATCTGGGAAAACCCAAATTTGATTATATGTCACCCACACTCTATATAATATCCCCTCCCATTTTCCCATAGGAGAAAATGTGGCAGGCCTGAAGGCCCAAATGTAAAAGATGGCTTTCAGGTCTAACATCCAAAATGGCCCATGCCCCATTATCCTATCTGCTACCCTTCAGATGTCATGCCTCACTTACTTTGGGTTTGGTGATTGATGATAATGTTGTGGTAGCTATTTTGTGAAAGGGGTAACCCCCTCTCCATTCTACAGATTTTATAGAATCACTACAGGGTTCACCGACAAATGTGCGCCTGACAAATGCGCGCTGACAAAACTGCCGTGACAAAACGGCGATGTTGAAAGCACGCCCACTAAAGCGCATCAACAAATGCACATCGACAAAAGTGTGCCATCAAAAACAACGCGAAAACGTTAACAATGTTAACAACCCTAACCCTTACCCTAACCCTTACCCTAACCCTAACCCTAACCCTAACCCTAATCCTAACCTAAAAACCCTAATCACGCTTTTGTGGGCGCGGTTTTGTTGGCGCGCTTTAGTGGGCGCGCTTTCAACATTGCCGTTTTGTCATGGCGGTTTTGTCAGGACGCATTTGTTGGGCACGCATTTTTCGGGTCATGTCACTACAGAACCTCAAAGTTGGGCAGATGGGCTTAGAAGATATAAGGTCTCCACCTGTTTTTCATATATGCCTGTTAGAAAAAGAAGACATCTTGTTGTAGGTTTTTAAATTTCCTTTTTGAAATGTCACAGAATATGGAAGTCTTACAAATAACCCTTTTCAATCTGAGACCCTCTAACATATTTGTTGCTGCAGAGATACACACTGCTGTCTCCAGATGTAGTGCATTAAAAGTTAATTTACATTTGCATTATTACTTTGCTTGATTGTTTTCGCCTGCGTTCTTCTTTAAAATGCTCAAAGATATAATCCATATGGAACAGCAATGACTTTCTGTTTTTGCTTCCTGAAAAGAAAAAAAAAGATATATAGTACATCTTAAAGTCCAACTGTTTTATCTTGGTTTCACTTGCTTGAATAATGGCCTATAGATAGTCAGTTTAATCCTTGGGGGTGCTTTTTTATATATACAACAAACTTTTTTCAAGCTTTGAAGTGCTTTACTTTTTTTTTTGAGAGTGATTGGGGGGGGGGTTGATGAAATAGCTTCTTTCAAGCAAAATCTCCTCACTTCAAAGAGGGATGGGAAGAAGAAGAGAAGAGAAATACATCTTTACTATTTCTTATTTATCCGTCCTCATTCTGATTCACCCTGTTGTTGTCTTGTACAGTATGAACCGCAAGACTTGCTAATAAGTTATTTAACTCAGTCACGTCTTATGACTCCATCTGTTCTCACCAGTTGCAAAAAATAAGTGGGGGGGGGGAAGTAACTGCTCGGAATGTATCAGTCCTCAATTCTATCCATTTTCCTCCATCTGTCACGGTTATTAGTAGTAATAAATGGAAGCATCTCACCATGGTGGATATCAACTAGAAGTCAATATACAAGGCTGTCATCTTACGCTGTCAGGTCTTAGCTAAGTTGAGCTATGGATTGATAGTCTAGCTCTAATGTGCAGAGACTGAGATCCAGATGGTTGAAAGGAAAATGAAAACTTAAAAGTATAGGTCAAGAGAAGATAAAGAAGGGAGGTGAACAAGGAAATGCAAAAGGAATATAGAAACATTTTTTACCCAGAATTAATTGTTTAGATAGATGCATTGGGTTCCTAAGGCACTTACTTACTTACTTTACAGAGAGGGAGGGAGGGAGGGAGGGAGGGAGGGAGGGAGGGAGGGAGAGAGAGAGAGAGAGAGAGAGAGAGAGAGAGAGAGAGAGAGAGAGAGAGAGAGAGAATGAGAGAGGGAACCAGAGAAAGAACGAGAGAGAATGAACTAAACCAGATCCTGGATAAGCTAGATTCTCATTGTGTTGAGCCAAATCTACTCCACATTCTCATCTAGTATTCAAGCTCCAGTTCTCCAGTGGATTATTTGTTTTTAGAGAATAGTAAATTTAATTGCTTTTCTACAGCGTCTGTATAAATGCTTCTGGCAGGCTGGATTGGAGATATGTTGGCTGCAGGGAAATAAATGTTCCAGCATCACACTTCTTTTATCCTATGGCTGAGCAGAAGAAGTTGATGAGTTTGAATCCAGAAGGATCAACAAGATGTCCTCTGATTTAGCTTCTTTCCTCAAACCATCACTGATTGCATCTAGCACAACATTCTTCTGCCATTACTGTTTTTGAAAAAAAAGTATTTTTAATTATAAATCTTTCCTTTAGGAGCTCAAGGTTTCATCTCTCTTCCATTTCACCCAGAATGTGAAATAGGCTAGGCTTGAGAGCAAGTGACTGACCCAAGGCACTCAATGAGTTCTCATTGAACATGGAACTGCCCAGTCTTAATTCAACTCCTTAACCATCAAACCCAACTGATTTTCAGTGAATTAAAAAAAATCAGCTACATATCATAATCTCAATATTTATTAGTAATCAGATCTTTCTTCTTGGAGAAGCTGATAATCTAAACTGTGAGTTCCCACATAAAAGGATAGAAGAAATATTATTTTCATTCTTTTGTGTGTCATTGTGTTACTTGAAATGGAAAGGCACAGACATCATGTTTCAAATCTCTCACCAATGAAGACAAATATACGTATGCCAGGATAATTTTGCAGGATCGAATCTGAATCGCTCACTGGGACTCCAGATTTATTCTTCCAAGTTTTTCAATTCTCCTAGAGTCCTCAGGAAAACTCCCCTCAGAACAACAACAAAAAGAAGGATCATCCATCCTTCGTCTCTTGCCCGCTTCAATATTTTTATTGCTACACTTTAAAAGAAAGAGAGGGAAAAGCAAAAGCAAATCAGAACAATAAAAAAGAAGAAAAATCCTCCATCCATCGTCTCTTGCCTGCTTCAATACTTTAATTGCTATGCTTTTTCTACTGACTTGCCTCCACAATTCCTCTCTTTAAATCTTTATATCTACCTACATCTGCTTCTTGACTATTCAGTCTAACCACTTCTCCCACCTCTACCCTCTTCCACTGCCCAGTTTCTAAAGTTTCTTTCTGTCATTGTTCTGATTTGTTTTCCCTTCTCTCCCCCACTCTCTCCCACTCTCTGTATGTGTGACAGAATTAGAATTTAGGTAGGATAGAAAAAGTTTTTTTTAAATAAAGTGACATGAGTAAAAGCTAGAATAAGTGACAGAAAAAAAGAGAAGGGGGTGTATACACTTTATAATAATAAAAGTAATAACAAGATATAACATGGAGTAATTGAATAATGATGGATTATGGCCTAATATAAAGGCATATTGTTATTAGAAATACATGTTGACTGAATATAATCATTATGATCAATTTTGTTAGTTTTATTTGTATTAGAATGTATGACACCCAGGTTCCACACTGTTCACATATCAATTTGATATATTTTTAAAAATATATTAAAAAAACTAAAAAACTTGGAGGAAAACTCACTCTCCAGAATGTGTCTCCATGTTCTGGAGAGTGAGAAGTTCCCTGAGGATTGGCTCCAGCATGAGTCCGAAAGCTTGGAAGAATAAACCTCAGATTGGATCCTGCATTTTGCGTTAAACATTTCAATTCAGTGAGAGCACTTCCTATGTGATGCAGAAGACCATTTGCCTTGCTTAATAATAAGCAGTATTTGGACAAAATCTTTAGCTTTTGGTAAACTGCAGCTGGCATGTGCAGAGTTACAGTATATGATGATGGAACAAGTCTTCACTTTAAAGAATAGGTTGCCAAAACTAAGCCATTCAGCTTCAATTATGGTAGAGGTGATCATGGCCCAGACTTTGTACAGCTAAAACCAGAGTCTTTCTTAACTCAGCCTCCTACCCAAAGGTACATAATTAATTAATTGAATCTGGAGGAGCTGCTCTCCATTTTTAATTAATAGGATATGCCCAAATCTTCTGTTGTGTGGGAGAACCTGATGTAAAATGATTAATGAACACAAATTAGAGTTGTTTCCTCATACACATCCCTTTTCTAAATTGTCCCTGCATCTATTACTACTGCCGTGTTGTTGTTTTCCTTCTTGAAAAACGAAAGTGGATTATTGCTTTTATTTATAAAGGAAGCAAGTGGATGCTTTTAATTCCAACTGCCTGGAAGGAAACTTAAAGTATTTGTTTCCAAAGCAAACAAAATGCTGAGTACTGTTTGTTCGTTCATTGATGGTCAGCTTTTTATGTCCCCCCACTCTCTATAAGATTCTGATTTTGATTAAAGGATGAACCCAGTATAAATAACCAAGATTCTTTTTGTACAATGGCTGAGTTTACACAATGTGCTAAGCACCGATGATATTTCTACCATTGTTTACTCAATAAATCACATTTGGCTGAATTTAAAATCACAAGGGTTGCATTTTATGTTTGTATTTGGAAAGGGGTACTATATTTCCCCCCTAATATGTATTTTTGTAAACATCACTGAACTGATTCGTACTGTATATTACACTAGCAAGAATGGTTTGCCTCTTGTTATGTTTGTATTTATTAGTTTGTCAAACATGTACAAGATAGCAGATATAAATATAAACATGGTTATGAATGAAATAAATGAATGTAAATAAATGGGGACCGTAGGATAGGAATGTTAGGCATGCTGGTGTGCTTATGCATGCAACCTTTTACAGACTCTTAGGAATGGGGTGAGGTCCATGGTAGACAGTTTAAGGTTGAAGCTCTGAGGGTTAGAGGATGGAGTCAGGTAGAGCATTACAGGCGTTGATCACTGTGTTGCTGAAGTCATATTTTCTGCAATTGAGTTTGGAGAGTTTTCCCTTTAGTTTGTATCAATTGTTTGCCCATGTATTATTGAGGTTGAAGCTGAAGTAGTTATTGAGAGGTAGAACATTGTAGCAGACAATTTTGTGTACTGTGCTTAGATCACACCACGGGCGGTGCAATTCCAGATTGTTCAAGCCCAAAATTTCAAATCTGGTGGCATAGGGAATTCTATTGTGAGTAGAGAAGTGGAGTACTCGTCTCGTGATGTACCTCTGGACCTGCTCAATCATATTAATGTCTGATATACAGTGTGAATTCCAGGCAGATAAACTGTATTCGAGAATTGGTCTGGCAAAGGTTTTGTATGTCCTTTGTTTGTTTGTTATTTGTTATTATTTGTTGAATAAATCACAACTGGTTGGGCTTATACAATATGCTAAGCAGTCAACATGCACTACTAAAGTCTATTTCATGGAAGTTCTTAAAATCTCACCCTACCTCATTATTGACTTCCAACCTCTTGTCAAATACTGACTTTTTATTAGCAACATAAATTTTTTGGATAGGAGAATGACATAAGCAACACGGCAGCAACATACCACAAGCCCTGCCTATTGGGAGGATGTGTGCAGCATCACAATACCTGCAGACAAGAGTAGAGCTTACATCACAAGACCACAATGCTGGTTTCACAAGTCTGTCTCCAATTTGCTTCCTCTCCTGCATTTGCAGAGGGTTTTTTCCATGTCTCAAATTAGTGCAATGGATTCTATTAATTCACAGAAATGTGAAATGCAACACAGAGGTAGACCTTGACTTGCACCAGTTCATTTAGTGACTACTTAGAATTACAGGGAGGAAAAAACAAGTAAGAATTGTTTTTCACACTTATGACTGTTGCAGAATCGCTGTGGTCAAATGATCAAATTCCAGGCTCTTCGCAATTGACTCAAATTTATTGATGGTTATTGTATCGTGGGTTCATGTGATCCCCTTTTGTGACCATCTGACAAGCAAAGTCAATGGGGAAGCCAGATTCATTTAATAGCCATGTTACTGTTGTGTTCCGCCAGCAGCCAGTGGAGATGGTGGAAGACTCAGACAGTGAGGAGGTTGGGGAGAAACATGGGCCAGTCCTGGAGTTTGAGGAAGGCTCTGATGAGGGCACTGTGTCGGAGGCAGAGATGGGGCCAGGGCCATCTGACAGTTATCAGCTACCTTTGGAGTCAGAGATCAATGTGGTAGAAGAACAGCTGAAGCCTATTCCAAATGTGCACATTCGTAGAGCTGTTTAGGAGAAGAGAACAGTTAAGAAACAAGGGCCGACTTGGGAGTAAAGGCACAGGTGGACGGTGAATGGGCCCCTCCCATAGGAAATAAATGGGCCCCTCCCAAAGGGCCCCTCCCATAGGAAATAAAGAGGAGCAAAAGAGGAGTGGACTTTGCAGGAGACAATTAGTTCATTTAATTAATGTGAAGATTTGTTCATGACTCTCAGAGACTTCTTGCCAAGTATTTTCTTGTACAGCATTGTGAAGATGGCAGCTCTCCAAGCCTGATAAGATCTGTGGTTGTAAATTCACCCTTGAAAGACTGTTTGCCAGGACTTTGCTGGATATGAATCCAGCAAAGGATGTGAATGAGAGGAATTCACATTAGCTTAATAAAAGGGATTTTGTGGGGACAAGGAGTCTGCTTTGTGATTTGGTGAAGCCTAGGTCCGAACAGTTACCAACTTAACAACTGCAGTGATTCACTTAAGAACTGAACAAAGGTTATAAGTTGGAACAAATCTGCATCTTGACAACTGTCTAACTGAGCAATAGAAATTTGGGTGTCAATTGTGGTCATATGTTGAGACTACCTCTACAGCAACAGTATACAAATGTATTTCCATTTGAGTATAGAAATGGAAATGGGCAAAAAATCCCAATATGTCAAGAAGGTGTGTGTGTGTGTGTGTGTGTGTGTGTGTGTGTGTGTGTGTGTGAGTGATAGAGAGAGAGAGAGAGAGAGAGAGAGAGAGAGAGAGAGAGAGAGAGAGAGGGAGAGAGGGAGAGAGGGAGAGAGAGGGAGAGAGAGAGAGAGAGAGAACTTCTCACATCTTGAGGTGTGAATTGCTGTTGTTTCAACACCTTTGGAGTTTTGCATACTTTCTTGACACATCCAAGAAAGGACAGAGAGCTATTTAAAGAAGTTAATGCACAATTCCCCTCACGCACACCCCAACTCCACGTTTCCTGAGCCTTCAGGATTCTGCAGCTCCATTGAGAATGAACAGTGTAGAGCTCTAAATCCCTCCAGCTGGAGACTTAGTCCTGATAATGGGAAATTCTGACAGAGCCATGGTGAGTGCAGCATGGCAGCGCCGTGATTATTCTTTATTGCCATGGCATTTACTGCTGGCAGAATGGTGGGCAGCTCCTAACACTCAAAATTAATGTGCAGTCACAACCTTACATGGGGTGTAGCCCAAGGTGCAGTGCACTTGAAGCCTAATATATCAAAAAAGATTGCTCTTCTCTATTTAAGTTGAGCTGGCCGCTCTTAATATAACCTGCTGCATCAGAGTTACTTTTAATAATTTAATGTATAATTGGTATAGCAGACGTAGAAAAGATATTTTAAAAACAAATGCAGAAAGGATTGTGACGGTAACCTCAATAATTCATCTTGAGATAATCCGGGGACGTTATGGTAGTGTGGAGATAATGACACAGGAGGGGATGTGAGACTGAAGTTTTCTATCCTATTGCTGGAGAGAAGCTAACTTAAAACCTCTATTATTTTCAATATCGTATTTCCCAGATTGCCTTTTAAATCTTTGTATTTATTCACTTTCTCTCTTCTCCACCCCTCATGAGAAAATGCAGCATGAAATGTAGTGGACATGATCTTCCTTTCTTTCTTTTTTTTAACTATGAGAGAGAAAAAGAGAGAACTAGAGCTACCATATAGAATAGAATTCTTTATTGGCCAGGTGTGACTGGACACACAAGGAATTTGCCTTTGGTGCATATGCTCTCAGTGTGCATAAAAAGAAAAGCTACATTCATCACGAATCATAAGGTACACACTTAATGATAGTCTTACGGCAAAAATAAGCAATCAAATCATGTTAGGTAACAATCAATATACATCGTAAGGATACAAGCAACAAAGTTATAGTCATACAGTGATAAGTGGGAGGAGATGGGTGATAGGAACGATGAGAAGATTAATAGTAGTGCAGACTTAGTAAATATTTGACAGTGTTGAGGGAATCATTTGTTTAGCAGAGTGATGGCATTCGGGAAAAACCTGTTCTTGTGTCTAGTTGTTCTAGTGTGCAGTGCTCTACAACCTCGTTTTGAGGGTAGGAGTTGAAACAGTTTATGTCCAGAATGTGAAGGGTCTGTAAATATTTTCACAGCCCTCTTTTTGACTCGTGCAGTGTACAGGTTCTCAATGGGAGGCAGGTTAGTAGTAATTGTTTTTCTGCAGTTCTAATTATCTGTTGAAGTCTGTGTCTGTCTTGTTTCGGTGCAGAATCAAACCAGACAGTTTTAGAGGTGCAGATTACAAGACTCAAAAATTCCTCTGTAGAACTGTGTCAGCAGCTCCTTGGGCAGTTTGAGCTTTTTGAGTTGGAAAGGACTACCTGAGGAGTATCATACAATGCCAGTAAATAGCAGTGTGTGTGTGTGTGTGCGCGTGCGCGCACGTGTGCGCGCGCATGCACACACACACACACACACACACCTCAGGTTCCAGAGACTCTGTGTGTTACCCATGGTAAAGCATAGAGGAAAAAAGACAAGGAACAAAACGATAGCAAAATCAGCCACTGGAATATCCCTTTTGAAAGCATTACTAATGTCTGGAAAAAATAATCACAACATTTTTAGATCTGCAGCATGTTTTATGAGCAGCATGACTTCACTATGGTGGAAGCATCCCTTCCAATTCTGAAATCCCATTTTTCTTTTTGAATGGGAGTTGAATTGTACTCCTACCCACTTCAAACTAGTAAATCGTATTGGCAAGTTAATATGTTGTCAATGAACAAACTGTATATACTATTTATACCTACAGGCAATTCTTGTGGTTTGCAGTAGCTATGAACAATGAAAATGCCACGAATACCAAACTAGTAAAGGCTGGAACTGCCATTGCTTGGGTGTCAAATGAATTCAGTGTTTTCCATTCTTCATGTCCATGAATAAGGGCAATTATATTACAAATACTACAAATGCATTTGCAAATAAGCAAATCCTCAATTAGTCAAAAAGTCACAAATCACAAGGATTGTCTTACAAAGTTGTACATTTTATAAAATATGCAAAATTTTATAAGGTTGTACCCAGGGGTAGGCTTCAAAAATTTCAGAAATGGGTTCTCTGCCCAGAGAGTGTGGCCTAGTCGGCCTCCTGCACCATGATGTGGTAGGCATTTTTGCCTTCCCCAGGCTCCGGATGCACTCCGGAGGCCTGAAACTGGCATTTCCCCCCTTCCCAAAACCTCCATATAGGCCCTGCACTTACCTCACATCCAAAACGGATTGCGTGGAAACTCCTGGGAGAGGCGGGATGGGCAGGGGTGGGCCAGCCAGAAGTGAGATTTGGAGGTTCTCCAAAATGGTCATGTTAGCTACGGGTTCTCCCAAACGTGGGTGAAATCGTAGAGTTGAAACCCTGTCTTGAACATTCATATGTGGGCTTTCTGAGCAAAGAGAAATCTACTGATAAGGAGACCAATAGCTTCTTCTCAATTAAGGCAAATATCAAGAGAACCACCCACATAGCCGCATCATATCTAATTTAAATCCCAATACCTTTAAAGAGAAAAATAATAATAATTCAATATTTTAGAATATACTTCTTTGGATTTCTTTTTCTTTTCTTTTCTGTAGAAACCAGATGGATTCAGCTAATTATTTCTTTTCATGAAAATCTTTGTCAGAAGCGGCTTTTGTAACAGATGAATCAGAATAGTGTCAAATGCTTTAAAAACCCTAACAAAGAGAATTGCTAAGAAAATGACTGTTTTGTAAGAATGTTATCTTCATTTCTTCCAACTCACTTGACATTTCATCAAGGAACACTCAATATCAGATCATGGCTACCAAATCTTAAAAAATCAACTGACAACCAAAATGTTGTACATGACGCGTATGTACTCATCAGTTGTATTAATTGATTATACAAGAAAGGTTCTTCCTCTGGGGAAAATTGTTAGAAATCATGTTGAAGTCTGAATAGAAAAATCCAGGCTTTCAATAAGGCTGCAAAAATCTAGAGAAAGTGTTAAAGGAAATAACATTCTATTTCTTTGCTGCCATTTTTGGGGACACCTGTAGTTTTGTAGCTGAGATATGCCAGTTGTCAGGGTTCCAAAAAACACCCCCAATGAAATAAAAGTCCAAATTCTACTTTATTAGAGATGTCATGTTGGCACATCTGGGAAAACCTGAATCTGAAAGCTTCCAGTTTTCCCCACCCAGTTGAAAGTTCAAGATCCTGTGCCAATACCCACAAATTCATCACATGATCCAATCTTCCACTGCCACAAAGACAGATTCCTCCCATCCAGATCTGACCAGGTCCAGAGACAAAGATGATCTTGGCTAGGGATTCAAACCGCTGAACTGCCGACCTTTCTGATCGACAAGCTCAGCATCTTAGCCACTGAGCCACTGCATCCCTCTCTCTCTTACTACTACTCTTCTCTCTCTTACTACTACACACTCTCTCTTACTACTATTGCAAACAGTAGTTTAAAGTTTTATTTTACATTTTCTATGTTCACATACATTTCTTTCATGGTGTCCCTTGAAGCTGGTTGTTTCATATTGGTATGTAGTAGAATTTGACTCAGTTTTGTTTAATGACATAAAAAGGTGGAGCCTTATCATTTTATGACACTATCAACTCTTACAGATTTGCAATACCCATATCTTTATAGGTGAAGAAGTGTGGCTCAACAAGGAAATGGGTTGAAGCAAGATATATTTGAGGGCAGGAATGAAAAAGGAGTCTCACTAAAATTAGTAGAGAACATCCTCTCCACAATATTTCCAATTCTCCTTTAAACCTTCTGATACTTCAACAATGGATTGGCTCTAATTAGTCTTTGTAGTTGCTTGTTCTGTGTGTTTGGAATATGTTATTTTTTACATTATCTTTGGAATATTGCCTAAATACTCACTGAATTATATGCCAAGATTCTGCAAAAAAAATAATAATCATATCTATTGGTGTAACCCAAAACATATTTTATTGCTAGCCTTCTTCCTCTAGGCTACTTAATTTTATTATTCATCTGTTTATTGACTCTGGATTCATGCCAATCACAAACACACACACACACACATATACACATCCATGAAAAAAAAGTTTTAATTTATAGGCCGTTATGAAGACACTTTGTAGCAACATCTGCCTCATAAAGGCACACATTCCTCTAAAGTTCACAAAATTCAATTTAGTTTACCCTGCATAAATCAATATTAATACTTCTCCCATCACTCAACAATAATAATAATAAGTTACAGGCACTCCACTCTGTAAAATCTAAATTAACCCCTAGCAGCTGTCACATGGAGCATAAAATGTAAAATGCAATAAGATGTCTGTGTTGGATTTCTTCAATGTGAAATATAGATTGATGGATGGACAAATAAAAGAAAAGGGCAGGCAGGTGAGCAGAATAAAAGAACAGATAAAAAGGATCTAAGCTTTAGATTCAGAGAATGATGTTGTGATGTCCAGGAAAGTTTATATCTCAAGATTAAAAGTGAAATCCATTGTAAGGGAAGACCTAAGTGGACAGCCGAGCTTATGGGAAGAGCAGTAAAAGTATCAAAAATAACCTATGCTGCTTCTATCTTATACGTTTGAGATTTTGTTACTGTTGTCCCTAGAGTCTAATGGTCATCCAGATGTTTATAGCCCCACCCCCTCTGCTATAATCCAACATTTCAAGCCAGTTACTATGATTGTCAAGGAGAAAAGGCACAGTAAACAACAATATCTGAAAAGAATAGAATGCAAAATGCTTTGGTATTGCTGAATTTCCATTACATAGCTAAAGTTCTTGATAGAGATGGTCCAAGTTAATTGTTGACATATTCAAGAAGGAGGAACTTTTCATTTTTGATTCAGGTAGAAACTGACTTTCCAAATAAAATTGGTTTTCTAAACCACAATTGGTTTAGAATTGGTAAAACTGGTTTTCTAAACCAGAATTCTGAGCTGATAATTTTATTCACATGGCTTTCATACTTGCAAATTGACCAGAATCAATTTGAATCTCCAATTTGATCAATGATCTGCTTTGGATGATTGAGTCATTGACACCCCAGTACATTCTCATGTGTCAAGCCAATCTGAGGCAATCTGGCCTACAGTTAATTCAGTGAGTATTCCAGAAACCTCACTTTAAATATTTGATTCAATATTTGGAGATACACTGTGGAAAAAGTTTGAACAATCCATCAATCAATAGCTACTTGTCCCAGTTAAGAAATTATAAGACAGATGCAACAATCTACCTTCCTCTTTATTACGTTCTTATAAGCTTGCCTTTCTCAGTTTTTCCCTTTTTCTCAATGTATGCCCTCTTTCAGCCTAAAAACAACATGCAGCTACAGTAATATTAATAGCAATAGTACTTAGACTTATACACCACTTCACATTGCCTTACAGCCCTCTCTAAGCAGTTTACAGAGTCAGCCTATTGTACCCAACAATCTGGGTCCTCATTTTACCCACCTCGGAAGGATGAAAGGCTGACTCAACCTTGAGCCTGGTGAGATTCGAACTCCCAATTGCAGTCAGCCAGCTATCAGCAGAAGTAGCCTGCAGTACTGCATTCTAACCACTGTGCCACTGTGGCTCATTAATACAGTAAGACACCTAATATCTGCTTTTCTTTGTATTCAAATTAACAGATGCACATGTCATTATTTAATATTGGTTCTATTTCTAGTGCAAACATGTTTGAAAGTGCCTTAGACTATCTGGAATATGTCCTGATTATTACTATGAAGCGAGACAATTTCTTCCAGAAAATTTACATCTTTTTTTACTTTCTTCTGACCCATTGTCAAGATGCCAGCCTATTTTATGCAATATAATTGTGTAACGATGATAATCTACTCAAAGTCCTTCTCATCTTTTATTACCCAAGATTATTGCACTTTTCAAAATTCAATACAAACTTAATGAGAAAGAGCTGATAGGGAATGTGTGTGTGTTTGTGCGCATGTGTTTGTGTTTCTGTATGTGTAGAAATGTGTGCGAGCTAAATCCCCTGTAGCAAGTGCCAGCTTTAATATCTAAATTCATAAAGTAGAATTGTTTGTATTGACATATTTTATTTAATTCCATCTATAGTCTGATTTCTTTAACACGCTTTCTCCAATAATAAATGACAACGAATTGAAGTACTGCTAAAGAACCTTTCATTATATCCTGTTCACTATAGATCAAATGTGAATGGAAGATAAAATATTTCACTTTAATCTAAGGTTACTAATTTCACATTTTCCAAACTATGGAATGGGAACATAGCTACTTTTAATATTTACACTGTTCTGCATGTAAATGTTAATTTAAAAATTTGTCTTTAACATTAAAAATGTATATCAAATTATATTAATGAGAAGGACATACTTATGATAGCACGTAAAATGGAATGTGGAAATGATTACATGAAGAGGAATGCCCTGAAATCAGGGGTGGGTTCCGGCAGGCACTACTGCCAGTTTGCTCGTGGGTGAGCTGTGTGCACGCTGATGCACACTGTGTGCACATGCACAGTGCAATAAAAACTGTTTTGCGCATGCGCAGAAATGAAACAAAAAGATGGTGGCGCCTATGGCGGCACCCAGAGAACCAGTTTGGGGTCATGGCAGGCCTGGGTTGCTGCTGGTTCCAGTGACCCAGGCCGCCAAACCACTACTAGTTCAGCTGAACTGGTCCAAACCGATAGGAACCCACCAGTGCCTGAAATGATATATGTGTCTGTGTATGTTTCTACACATACATGTGCATGATTAAAATCTGCAACGTGTACGGCATAAAATTAAATCAGCAGGATTTGACTGAAACAGAAGATGAGATAGGCATTTTAGTCTACCTCTATTCTAAAATGCTAGTAACCTTGGGTTTCTTTTCAACTGATACTAAGCTTTGATAATGTTAATTATCCGATTCATTATGATAGGAACAAAATGCTGAAGGTAACTGATGTTTCATTTTGAATCCATTTCAAAGAAAGAGCGCAGAGAACAGCAACAAAGATAAAGGCCCTGCACTGCAGGCTAAACTGTATGATGAATGTTTGAGGTATGTCTAGTCTAATGAAGAAAAGGATTAGGGGTGATATGATAGCAGCCTTCCAGTATTTGAGGAGCTGTCACACAGAAGAGGGGTCTTATTCTCCAAACCACCTGAAGGTGGGACAATGGGTAGAAGATCCTTATCTTTGATCTCTCCCATCTGAGTCTTTACCTTTTGCAGGATGACCTTCAGCAAATGCTTCCCATCCTCCTTGCTTCATTTTTTCAGATCCAGAATATTACAGCAAAAGATCCCCTTCCCCAATCAAATTTACCCACCACACAAAGCTTCACAGCGCAAATGTTGCTGTTAATCCCATCTCTATATATCTCCTTCCTTTGAGTGCATTTTGTTCATCCACTTTCATCTAAAGAAATACTCCCTTTTCATAGACATTTACTCAGATACTGAAGGAGATGCTTTCCTAAGCCACTTTTAATATATTTGGAGTGTCACAAATACGATACGCTGCTTCAGGGAAGGAAAATAGAAAGTAGGAATTATTTATTTGAATTTTTTTTCAGTGAGCCAGTGAGTTGGCATATTTTTAGAAAAAAGAGTTTGAAACTGAACAGAAGACAAATGCTAAATTCAATGCATTCAGGTCAGCCTTGAATTTTGTGTTGTCTATTCTCTCCAAATCCTAACCCACAATCTTCCAATGATTTGTTTTAAATTTTGTATGGAAAGACACCAAGATAGCTAGAATATGACATCACCCTCAGCTCTTGACAAAAGATTATATATGCAATGTTTTGAACCAAAGAGTCACAATTTTAGGAGCCATAACACAGATGAGCAGGACACAGGGTTACCAAAACCATGGTGTCAGAATGTTCACCACATGATGGGGATTTGGGATAGTATCACTTATGGGGACGAGTGGGAAAAAGCACAAAATGTTAAAAAAAATTAAGATACGAGTTTAGTTGTTTTGGGGCAGTTTTTGAACCACGTAAATCAGTGCTGTGATGCTCTGTATTTTTGTCCATCGGTTATATTTTGTTCTTCCCCAAATGGATTGCATGTACTTCATTAAATTGAGTATTCTCTTTGTAGCTAAGGGTTGTAGCTAAGGGCTACAAATACCCATGGATTATTCACCACTGCTTTAGAAGAATTTCTAAACGAAGCAATGCCTTTTTCAAATATTCTGAACTCAAACACAGAAACCATACAGCTCCTTCCCCTTATTGTTCCACCACCCTCTCTTTAGCTACTTCTGATTTCTCCAATTATATTGCTTCATTTATTTGCTAGATAAATTGAGGGAACTCTCAAGTCTAGCAAATCAGGGAAGAGCAGTCAGGGGAGGCAGGGGAGACAGGGCCTCACCACTGTCATCATGAAAAGAAAAGGAAAATGTAAAAGGAAAAAGCCAAGGTAGTTGCTGCCAGAGTCACAGTGGATGATTCTGCTTAGTGCTTAACTATTTAAAAAAGCCTCTAAAAAATTGCCCTCTACAGGAGGAGGCAGAAGAACCACGTGCCTCATTTAGTCTATCTTTATGATCACTCGAGCAGAGTTAAGCAAGGGTTAAAAGCCGAAAAATTCTTTATGTAGATGAGGCACATGGTTCTCTCGCCTCCTCCTGTAGAGGGCACTTTTTTAGAGGCTTTTTTAAATAGTTAAGCAGAGTCATCCATTGGAGACTCTGGCAGCAGCTAACCCAGCCTGACCTCAGCAGCTCTTGCATTTTTCTTTTTACATTTTTACATTTTCATCATGGCAGACAAGAGCAGAGTTGGAATCCTTTGTGAAACAGCTAGAAAAGTTATGTGGGTGAGAGGGAGGGGGAGGAATTCAAAATTAATGTAATTTGTAAGTAACTGTATTATTGTAAGTAATTTGTGAGTGTGAGTGAGTGTGTGTGTGTGTGTGTGTGTGTGTGTGTGTGTGTGTGTGTTTTACCCGTCTCTGCTGGGGTGTGGGCTGGCACTTTTTTAATGTTTCAGAACCATTCCCATAAATAAATGCATTTATTGGGCAGTAGGAAATCCCTCAGCTGGGAAATGTCTGAGTTGAATTTGGCAACCCAAAACTGTTAAAGCAAGGAGACTGACCATTCAGCAGGCATGTTTATAATCATTTTCTGTTTCCTGTCTAAGGGGAACCACTTTAAGTGTGGGGTGTCTTCATTAATATAATCTGCCCCTTTATCCTTCTGATGCTGTTTTGTAGGAGAGGGTAGAAAGATGGGTTCTCCCTTGGTGTGGTAGAGCCCTTCCGAAAGCCCTGATGCTGTGTCCGACATAGAGGTGTCCCGCCTGAATGGCGGACACAGCACCAGGGCATCCGAAAGCCCCGCCACTGTGTCTGACATAGAGGCATCCTGCCTGTATGGCGTACACAGTGCCGGGGCTTTCGGACACCCCGCCACTGTGTTTGACATAGAGGCGTCCCGCCTGTATGGCGGACACAGCGCCAGAGCTTTCGGATGCCCCGGTGCTGTGTCCGACATAGAGGCTTCCCGCCTGTATGGTGGACACAGTGCCGGGGCTTTTGGATGCCCCGGCGCTGTGTCCGACATAGAGGTGTCCCACCTGTATGGCGGACACAACGCCGAGGCATCCAAAAGCCCTGCCGCTGTGTCCGACATAGGGCGGCTTTTGCCCACTTGCCTCACCAGCCATAAACCTCACTGCACGTCACTGTAGCAAATAGTTATTAGATATGTAAATGATATCTAATTCAAACTAAAATTTTCTTGTTCATTTAATGTCCAGTAAGAAAGGAACTATATTTACACGACTAGCCCTTGAAAACACACATTTCTCAGTCAAAATTTCTAAAGACTAAAGATCTATAGATTAATAAATAAAGCGATGTTCCAATACTGGCCTCAGGTAAAATATTAAGAGCAATTATGAATTGATTACAATTCTAATAAGTATACTTTCATTCTCACTTGTCACTGTTGTTGTTGTCATTCAGATTATTTGCAACCAGTTTAAAAACATATGTAAAAAAGTAGAATTGTCATATATAATAATTTAGAGTCCATAATGGTATAAATGTCAGTTCAATTAGCCACTTAAGGAAGCTATGCTCATTTTCTCAAAATGAAATGATGTGGATCTTTAAGTACTGTTAATTGCAATTTTGTATATTTTCATTCAAACTCATTAGAAGCCATCAAAATATTCTCATATAATTGGTGGCAAATGAAAGACTTGATCGAAAAACTGTATAAGTCGAACAGAAATCAAGGCTACTTATTTTAGGGAATTTAGAGCAGTGGTGGCTTCCAAATCCTGTTCCAACCGTACCGGTTGGAACGGGCCCGGCGGCATCTACATGGATGCTTGCAGCACGCACGCACACATGCACAGCGCGCACATGCGTCTTACCATCTCTGCAATCCTCCACGATGCTCCAGCTACTCACATAATGTCGCACAGGTTCTGTATGCGCCATGTGTGTGCGCGGAAGCGTGGAAGCCTTAAAAGACAGGCAAGGAGCTCAGGTGGGTGGGTGGGCCCTCAGGAGCATCGTACTGGAATGGTATCTGGTGCTCCGGGCAGGCTCCGGTACGCCCGTACTGGGGCGTATCACCTGCAAACTGTTGGATAGCCTCTTAACACAAACCACCACTGATTTAGAGTCTGGTACCAGAGTAAAAAATTGGAGTGATAAAAAGAGCTATATGTCTCTCCTTCCCCAATGACTGAAGAATTCACTGGTTGTATAATAAACACTAAATAGCAAGATTACTGCTTTTGGAATGCACACTGAAAGACTGTGCAAATCTCTGCAGGGCATTTCATTGTGATAATGATTGTTCTTTCACTTTGGAAGTGTCTCCATTAAACTAAACTATTAGCAATGGTGGTTTGCTTGCCAAAAATGGCTCCTGAATAGGTGTAGCACTTTGTCAAAAAAACCTAGAATGATTAAGGCAGATCAATGTTGCCTCAATAGGGGTGCCGTGATTAGTCTCTGCAAGCCACTTGGACGCAAGAAGATATAGGAGGACTCTATGCTCCTGTGCAAAATCACTCACTGGAATAGATTGATCAGGATTGTCCCATGTCTGTAAATACATATATTAAAACAAGACTTACCCAATCATAGATAAAGCAGTTTATAGCACATTATAACACTGGGCTACATATCCCCAAAGTGCCTTTTTTTCCAAAAGGCAAATGGAATTTCTTTTCCCTTTGAAAATATTCCTTTTTTAAATTATTTCAGCTTCTTGGATGAGAAGTAAAAGGGATAAAAATAACCAAGACAGTCCGGTTGATCTTTGAGACAACCATGATCTGGATGATTGAGAATCTCCATAGACGCTGGGCTACATAAACTCAGAATATATAATACATTGAATATAACTAGCCCAAAATTCAGATTTTCCCTGCAAAACCCCATGTCTTCCAATAAAGCCCTAGGTTTCTCTAGACATGTCCTTTTTATGTTCAGAAGAAAGAACACATTATTAAAAAGTCTGCATAAACAAAAATCATGCTTGTATACATTCCATAATACACACTCTTTTTCTTTGGTTTAAAAAACAATTTGATTTAATGTTTATACCTATCTTTGTACATAAATATTAAGAGTCCAGAATTACAACATTTTTTTAAAAAAAATACACCATGAGAATCTAGTTGTTCCAATGTATGTAATAGTGGGGAAGTGTAAAATCAATTAAGTTCACTCCCATTTTCATTCTGAGTGAAAACAAGACCCTACTTTTTAATGAAACCAAAAAATGTACTATTTCAATCATATCCCCCCTCTATTAAAAATTATCTTTGGTTTCTTTTTTCCGTTAAAAATATTTAAGGAACTCCATAATTACTGCTATAAAATGTGGGCTTGGTTGTTATTATTATTAAAACTCACTTGAATTTGATGTGTTCGAAGATAGTCTAATAAGCCTCAAATTCAGCGTTTGTGTCTCTGTGGTTTAAATGTTAGAAAGAAATTATGCATATTTATAGACTGTATAGTCTACTGTGCAAAAAGGAAAAAGGAAGGACGTAATGCTTCTTTGCTGAGTGAGTTAAATAAATAAGTTACAAAAAATACCCCCCATTCATCTTCAATGGATATGATTAGAAAATATGAGGGAGGGAGGGAGGGAGGGAGGGAGGGAGGGAGGGAGGGAGGGAGGGAGAGAGAGAGAGGGAGGGAGAGAGAGAGAGATTAACACAAAATAATAGCATAATAATTCCTCAACTTCAAATGGCCATATGAAAATGAAAACTTTCTTCCTTCAACAATTTCTTAAACCATATTTTGCTGGACTGTCTAAGGAATACAATAACAATAAGGATTAAGTCAAGTATCCATGGCAACAGTTTGGAAAATATGTGTTTAAGATCTTTCTGTGTTCTAATGATGTAACTTTGACATTTAAACAAGCTGAACAGAAGACTCAATTAAAATAGTCCTGTATATGTTAAACATGTTTAACATATATATGTATATATGTATATGTTAAACATGTTTAAAGCAAATGTTAGACTTTTTACAAAAAGTCAGTGGGTAAGTGCTTGGTTAGCTGAGGAAATCTTCATATTACTTGCAAGTACGGTGGAATGCTAATGTATACCATAAAAAGATCTGGATGAAAAGTAACTTGAAAAAAGTTCAAATGAACATGTCCATTTGAAATTGATGTGTGAAAGTAAAAAGTTTTAGCATTGCACAACTATGAAATGAATGACTAGTCAGTGTTACCACTAAGATGGATATTTTAATCTACTGATTTATAATTTTATAAATGCAATAATGGGAAGATAAAGTCTAGCACTGTTTCTTAATTCTAAATTTCCATAAATCTGAAGATTATGAATGTATGATCTAATTTAAGATCGTGGATGCTATTCTTGAATGGGTATAACATTTAACACAAAGAGTTTGCCATTTGTTTGCATTACTAATTCTAGCCAATGTATTAAAACATGTTTGTATATTGAAAAATCACTCATGCAGTTTTATAAATGAAGATGGCTGGGGAGGAGAATTACAATCCCATTACTCCTTTTTTGGCATATTTCTTTTTTGGCATATTTCTTCTATTAAAGATTGTGATTCTATATACACAATCTTTACACACAAGTAGACAGTGGCAGTATATTCTATTGAATTCAATGGAATGTGATTCAGTGTAGAAAGTCTAGGATTACACTTTGAGCTAGTGTCCAAAATACATTTGTTTGCTGTGCTTAATTATTTTTCAAATCTAATGCAGTGATCTTATGTAAGATAGGTTTCAATTCCTTCTATGCTCCCACAACGTTTGGGAAAACTGACAAATCTTTGAATGAATGTGTTAACTTGGGAACATTTGTATAAACTGAGTTATAAGAGTGTGGAGGAAAGTGACAAAGATGATTAGGTGATTGGAGGTAACCTTACAATGAACTGGGTATGTCTAGTCTAATGAAGAGAAGGACTGGGGGTGAATGATAGCAAACATTCAATATTGGAAGAAAATAGGGTTGAACTATTGTCTAAAGCATATGAGGGCAGGAAAAGAAGTAATGGATGGAAGCTTATCAAAGAGAAATCTAAGCTATAATTAGGGAGGTGGTGGCTCAGTGGCTAAGACGCTGAGCTTGTTGATCAGAAGTTCAGCAGTTTGAATCCCTAGCGCCATGTAACAGGGTGAGCTCCCATTACTTGTCCCAACTTCTGCCAACCTTGCAGTTCGAAAGCCGATAAAAAATGCAAGTAGAAAAATATGGACCACTTGGAGGTAACAGCGCTCCGTGCACCTTTGCCATTTAGCCATGCCAGCCACATGACCATAGAGACATCTTCAGACAGCGCTGGCTCTTCGGCTTAGAAATGGAAATGAGCATCACCCCCTAGAACCAGAAATGACTAGCATGCAACTACAGGGAAACCTTTACCTTTAAGCTATAATTAAGGATAAATTTCTCAAGAGTGAGAACAATTAATCAGTAGATGCTCCAACACTGGAAATTTCTAAGAAAAGATTGCACAGCCATTTTTCTAGGGTATCCTGCTAGAACAGTAGTTTGGACTAGAAGACCTCCAAGGCCGCTTCCAACTCTGTTGTTCTGTATTGGAAAAATATATCAATGACAAAGAACTGCTATCTGGAAAGAAGGTCACAAAACAACCACAGCAGTTCTTCTTTCTTATGATAAAGTATGCCTAAGACTCAATAATTTTTGAAAGAAATGTTCAAGCATTCTGGTAATAAGGGGCAAGGAAGTAGATGCTTCCAGTGGAGGAATATTTCATAAAGTGTCAAGGCAGATGTTGTGATAAAAAATTTTATGGTCCCTTGATTGGAAATGCATCTAAATATCCATTTTTGCTACTTTATTGTTACTTAATCATTCTCCCCAATTAAATTTGTTGATTAACTTCACTGTTGATGCCACTGGAAGATATACCAATGTCCTGTCAATTTCACTGGAAGGATTTTTTTTTTCTTTGAGAGGAGAAATGATGAAATCTTTTTCCTCCTTGCTTCTCTCCCCCGCCCCCACTGCGCTTTATTGGAACTTTTAAGGCATACAGTAGTGTGAGCAATCAGTCATTTTCCCAGCAGGTGAATAGATATGGGAGATGTTCCAATTTTTCTCTCTATCTCTTTTTTCAGATAATTAATTCAGATAGTTAAAGTTAACTTAAGTCAGGCTAATATAAATTGTTCCTTGGATCACCTTTTCTTTTCTTTTCTCCCTCACTCTGAATGAAATTAAAAAAAAACAAACAGAATGGTTCTGAAACCAAATGCATATAAAAATAAAAAAAATAACGGGGAAAATAATGTGTACACAATTGTACTGCACTATCTCATTGGAAGATTTACTTGCAAGCAAGAAATGCCATTTGCCTGCAAGCAACAACTGGGGGGAATCACAAAACAGAGAAAGTAATAGAAAATGAAGAAGCTATCTTGCTCTGGGACTTTAGAATTCAAACAGACAAGGACCTGCCACATAGCACTCCAGAATTAACAACTGTCAATAAGAGAGACAAAAAGTTTGAATAGTGGATGTGACAGTGCCTGGAATCAGCAGAATAGAAAAGAAAGAATTGGAGAATACCACGTAATACAGAGACCTGCAAATAGAAATAGAACAACTGTAGCAAAAGAAAGCAAAGGTAATGCATTCTTAAACAACTGGAGCACCACTTGCATCAGAGCCTACCTCCGGGCTATCCGGACATCAAAAAGAACTCATATTGCTGCTCTGATAGCTTCCACTGAGTCACGCCCAGCCGCCTTGTTTAGGATAGCCCGTTCCCTCCTTAAAGGGAGGGATACGGGCACTCCCTTGCAAGGTAAGGATGAGGAGTTCAGTCAATTCCTCGTGGACAAAGTGGCTCGGATTCGGGCAAACCTGGACTCCAATTGCGCAGAGCCAGCCGAGGTACCGAGGGAGGGTCTTGAGCGCCATCGTTGGATTGATTTTCAGTCTGTTCAGTCTGTTATTTATTTATCAGCACAAATATAACAAATGTAACAAAAAAGGCAATAGTAAAAAATATTGGGTTTCTGTCTGGATGGTCTCTTGTGACGAGCCGAAGGACAGATATATATATATATATATATATATATATGTATGTATGTATGTATGTATGTATGTATGTATGTATGTATGTATGTATGTATGTTATATTTATGCTGATAAATAAAGGGAGACTAGTATAGATCTATTTCAAGCTATTTAGCTCTCATCAGCTAGCCACACCCTTACTGGGAATCGAACCTGTGCTCTATTGCCTCTAAGGCAGATGTGTTAACCATTGAGCTACAGGGCTCGACTCCTTATCAGCGAGGCCAGGGTGAAAGGTATATATTTAAAGTCACAACCCCTGGTATGCCCAAATATGGGAGGAAGGTCACACTTCCACTCTCTGTCTTCGGCTCGTCACAAGAGACCATCCAGACATAGGGTATGGCTAGCTGATGAGAGCTAAATAGCTTGAAATAGATCTGTACTAGTCTCCCTTTATTTATTTATCAGCACAAATATAACAAATGTAACAAAAAAGGCAACAGTAAAAAATATTGGGTTTCTGTCTGGATGGTCTCTTGTGATGAGCCGAAGACAGAGAGTGGAAGTGTGACCTTCCTCCCATATTTGGGCATACCAGGGGTTGTGACTTTATATATATATATATATATATATATATATATATATATATATATATATATATATATATATATATATATATATATATATATATATATATGTATATATATGTATATATATGTATATATGTATATATATGTATATATATGTATATATATGTATATATATGTATATATATGTATATATATGTATATATATGTATATATATGTATATATATGTATATATATGTATATATATGTATATATATGTATATATATGTATATATATGTATATATATGTATATATATGTATATGTATGTATATGTATGTATATGTATGTGTATATATATATATATATATATATATATATATATATATATATATATATATGTTATATTTATGCTGATAAATAAATAAAGGGAGACTAGTATAGATCTATTTCAAGCTATTTAGCTCTCATCAGCTAGCCATACCCAAGTTTTTGGGAATCGAACCTGTGCTCTATTGCCTCCCAGGCAGGGAGTTAACCATTTGAGCTACAGAGAACGACTCCTTTATCAGCCAGCCAGGGTGGGAGGTATATACTTTAAAGTCACAACCCCTGGTATGCCCAAGTATGGGAGGAAGGTCACACTTCCACTCTCTGTCATTAGGCTCGTCACAAGAGACCATCCAGACAGAAACCCAATATTTTTTACTGTTGCCTTTTTTGTTACATTTGTTATATTTATGCTGATAAATAAATAAAGGGAGACTAGTATAGATCTATTTCAAGCTATTTACCGTATTTATCGGCGTATAACACGCACCGGCGTATAACACGCACCCCCCATTTTAACACAAAAATTTGAGTAAAAATTTTTTTCATTAAAAATAAATGACTTGGAAGCTCGGAACTTAATGTTGGATTAAAATTTATAACATTAGAACATGAATTATAACATTAACTCCTCTTAAAAGGCAAATATGAAATGAAAAAACACCTCTTTGAGCAAAAAAACTTAATCAGAATCACTGCTTTTTGGAAAACCAAAAAACTCTTCCTCATCTTCACTTGTATCCTCAAAATCAAACTGAGCACTGCTTTCACTGCTTTCACTGTCTTCATAGATCAGTTCGTCTTCTTCCCCATCCAAAGCATTGCTTATGCCACATTTCTTAAAAGAGTTGATAACAATATCTTCTTTGACTGCGTCCCATGATGTTTTCACCCACTGACACACTTTTGAAATGCTAGGTCTTTTCATTCGCCCAGAATTTGTAACTTCATGTTGAGTTTCATCACACATGTATTTATTCCACTCTTCACGCATAAAAGCTTTGAAGGGCTTGTTAATGCAAACATCTAATGGCTGTAATTGTGAGGTCAGTCCGCCTGGAATAACTGCTATATCAGTTTTGAACTTTTGAAACTCCGCCTTTGTTGTTTCTGTAAGATGAGATCTAAATGCGTCCAATACCAATAAGCATGGCTTCTTTAACAAAGCACCTGGGCGCTTCCCCCACACATTTTTAATCCAAAGCTTCATGCCTTCTTCAATACATATAACTGTTACATATTTTAATTTTCAAGAAAGAAAAGAAAAAACAATATTACAGATATATTGTATTGCTTTTTATTCTAGTTTTTATTAGGATATATAAAGCAAATATCTTTTGAGATCTTATCATTTATAAGCCATTGATTTCTGTAAATTACTTCATAAGGTGCAAAGTACTAAATATATTTACAGGGTACTCCAAAATATTTTCTTACATGTTTGCTTTATATCTTTGTCATGATGTCTTCCAACTCATGTGAATTTTGGCAGACATATAGAAAGCGAAATTTATACTATGTCTAAACTTAGTGAGGTATACTGTGCTTCTGAGTTATGTTAATATTGATTCCTTTCTTTTTTATTTAGTAGAGTGCTGAAATTAAGTCTTCCATATCTGGTGACTTCTGTAAACACTCCTGAAGAACAGTGAAATATCCGATCAATTCCTTTTACCAACTAAAATTGAAATTTTACCTATAGTATAACCTTTCTTAACAAAGTAAGAAAAACAGAGTAAATATATTAAATTTGTTTTGTAACAGATGCTTAGGTTGTTAAGATTAAAAAAATCAATTAATGATATTCTTGTCTGCACATTTGTCAAAAATGTAAGCCTCTTTGCTAATTTCTGCAGCAGTCTGGAGCAGAAGTATATAAATATACCAGACCTAAATAATATTATGAAAATATAAAGAATGGCTTCTAAATTAGATCCTTCAAAAACGCATAGTAGTAGAGGTCCCAGTTCTCCACTCTTATATTCTAGATGTTTTTAATCCTTTGCATATAAAATAAAGCAAGGTTGAATAAAAGAGTTATCTTAAAATAATATGTCAATACACAAAAGCTATTAATCGCAGCTTTCAATAAGGCAAAGGGCTTCTTCACTAAAATAGACATTTTAAGTCAGGCATATTGGCTGTTATTGCCAAAGCTTTTCAGAGACGGATCTCAAAAGTTGCCAAAGCTTTTCAGAGAGGGACAAAAATGTAAGAAGCTTTGACAAGCACGCCAAACTTTGGCACAGACTCTAGATAACACAACCGATACGATTTAATAATGTATGTCAGCAACAGTTCTATTTCCACGTGGTCAAACGCCGCCGAAAAAGAAGGGCCCACATACCGAGTAACTTTGCAGAAACATTTCCACAGAGGCAAGCGATCCAGCTGCCCCTTCAGTGATCTCCCAGCACCAGCTTTGCTACAGTTTAGCATCAAAAGGAAACTGCATTTCCTTTTAATTCCTGGGAGACCACCGGGCTCCCCCTCCTGCAAAAAAGAGGCAGGACCGTGAGAGCGAAAGGAGGACCTCACGCGGAGAGAGGGAGATACACCTGTATGAGGAGCCGCCTTCTGGAGGTCAGTGGCAGACCAAATGCACCCCTTCTCTGTTCCCCAGCCGCAAAGCCCCAGCCCGTTTCTACCAACAGACATCCCAAATTGATATCTGCCCGATATTGCATGATACACCTTTTCTCCCAGTCATACAAACCGCCGAGATGGAAATCTTTTAAAACTCCCTCACTTTCACGATGCGGTGGCTGAACGAAGTGCGTCGCCAAGTTGACGCCCCCCCCGCCTTCACTGTCCCACTCCTCCCCGTACTATTTTTCCTCCCTCCCGCAAGCATCCTGCAGGGACCTCTCTCTCCCTCGCCCGCGCTCCCCCCCCCTCGTCCTCCGTCCCCGGAGGCACCGGGCTTGAAACTTATGAACTGAGCCAAACTTCTGAGTTAGAGTGAACGCCGAAGCCAAGCAAACTTGCCAAGGACCTCGCCCGCAAACTTATTGGCTTGGGAGGCGGCGGCAAGGCGAGGGAGCGCGAAGCAGGTGTTTGCGCGTCTGCAAGCCGCTTTCCACCAGACCAAGCTACTGTAGTAGAGTTTCCCTTTACTGGAAATAAAGAAAAAGGCGGCTAGGATTCCTCTTAAGAGACAATCCCGATAGCTCAGAACAAATATTAGAGGAATCCACATCCCCGCCCCCATCGGATTTCCACGCTTTGTCAGTCGCCGACCAAAATGGACTGTCCGTAACAAGTTCCTAAAACACTTAAAAGTAGGTGTTAAACAGGAGTGACCGGTCGGTGCAGCATACCTAAAACGAAGGCGGGATGGGGAGGGGGGGGGGTGGAAGAGAAATAAGAAGATTAACTTACTCATGAGAGAGCGGCGAGAGGGCGGGCGAGGCTGGGCGACACCTTCAGCTTCCCAGGCGCCGGCGAAGTTAATTGCACTGAACTTCAAGTTGCCTTTTCACCCATCAGGAGTGGGCGTTTAAAGGAAGGAAGGAGGAGGAGGGGGGGGGCACACACAGCCACCCTCCCTCCCTCCCCCTCCCCCACTTCTGAACTGCCTGGCAGGCGGTGACTGAGGAAAGGAAGAAGACGACGACGAGAAGGCGGCGCCCGCCTGCCTTTTCCACCCTCTTGCCACACACCAGGGCCAACGAACTGCCCAAAAAGCGCGGCTTCCGTCTTCTTTTTGCAATTCTCAGTCCTGTTCGCGGGATCTCTTGGCGTTCGTTTGTTGGTGCGTTCCTTTTCTTTTCCTTCTTTTTCTCCCCCCTTCTTCCTCTTCGGAGCTGGAGCAAAGCAGAAAAAGGCTCTGTTTGAGCCGTCTTGGCTCACTGGCTCTCCCCCTTGCGGAGACTTGCCCGCTCTGGTGTAGGAGCCGAGCCGAGACAAGCCGCTGCTGCTACCGCCGCCGCCGCCAGTCGCTGGGCAGTTTGGGACCCGGCGTATAACACGCAGTATCGGCGTATAACACGCAGGCAGGGTTTAAGCTTGCAATTTTAGTTTTAAAACTGCGTGTTATACGCCGATAAATACGGTAGCTCTCATCAGCTAGCCATACCCAAGTTTTTGGGAATCGAACCTGTGCTCTATTGCCTCCCATGCAGGGAGTTAACCATTTGAGCTACAGAGAACGACTCCTTTATCAGCCAGCCAGGGTGGGAGGTATATACTTTAAAGTCACAACCCCTGGTATGCCCAAGTATGGGAGGAAGGTCACACTTCCACTCTCTGTCATTAGGCTCGTCACAAGAGACCATCCAGACAGAAACCCAATATTTTTTACTGTTGCCTTTTTTGTTACATTTGTTATATTTATGCTGATAAATAAATAAAGGGAGACTAGTATAGATCTATTTCAAGCTATTTAGCTCTCATCAGCTAGCCATACCCAAGTTTTTGGGAATCGAACCTGTGCTCTATTGCCTCCCAGGCAGGGAGTTAACCATTTGAGCTACAGAGAACGACTCCTTTATCAGCCAGCCAGGGTGGGAGGTATATACTTTAAAGTCACAACCCCTGGTATGCCCAAGTATGGGAGGAAGGTCACACTTCCACTCTCTGTCATTAGGCTCGTCACAAGAGACCATCCAGACAGAAACCCAATATTTTTTAC
>NC_045554.1:33091743-33156743 GCF_009769535.1 Thamnophis elegans
CAAGAGAATATTTGTAGCTCAAGATTGAAGTGTGAGGTCCTTCATGCTCTCTGAGCTTGATTGTTTTTTTGTTTCATTACCCAACTGCTGGCATTGATGATATTATCTAGGCGGGGGATAAAACTGGTAATTACATATATGAGTACTTAATATGTTATAAGGTTAGGGACAAAATCTGTCTAAGGGGCTATGATAGGACACAAAAGAATAAATAAGATATTTGAAAGTTCTCTTCCTTCATTTCCTATTTATTGAATTCATCAACAGAAGTGATACATTAACAGATTAACAGAGTTGGAAGGGACCTTATAGATCATTAGTCCAACCCCCCACTCAAGCAGGAGACCCTACACCATTTCTGACAAATGATGGTCTAGTGTCTTCTTGAAAGTCTTCAGTGATGAACACCCCACAACTTCCAAAGGCGACTTCTACTCCATTGGTTGATTGTTCTCACTGTCAGAAAGGTCTTCCTTATTTCTAGGTTGAATCTCTCCTTGGTCAGTTTCCATACATTATTCCTTGTCTGGCCTTCAGGTGCTTTGGAAAATAGCTTGACCCCTTCCTCTCTGTGGCAGACCCTCAAATATTGGAAGACTGCTGTCATGTCTCCCCTGGTCCTTCTCTTCACTAGACTAGCCATGCCCAGTTCCTGTAACCGTTCTTCATATGTTTTAGTCTCCAGTCCCCTAATCATCCTGGCTGCTCTTCTCTGCACTCTTTCTAGAGTCTCGACATCATGTTTTATAGTGTGGTGACGAAAACTGGATGCAGTACTCTATGTGTGGTCTTATTAGGGCTTTATAGAGTGGTATTAGTACCTCACTTGATCTTGATTGTATCCCTCTGTTAATGCAATTTAGGATTGCATTGGCTTTTTAGGCTGCCGCTGCACACTGCTGGCTCATATTTAGCTGGTTGTCCACTAAGACTCAAAGATCCCTCCCACAGTCATTGATGTTAAGCCTGGTTTCACCAAGTTCATATGTGTACTTTTGGGTTTTTTTTACCTAAGTGCAAGACTTTACTTTTCTCTACATTGAATTTCATTTTTTTAGAGAGGGCCCCAGTGTTCAAGTCTGTCAAGATCCTTCTGGATCATGAGCTATCTGCTAGGGTGTTAGCTATTCCCGCCAGCTTAGTATTGTTTAGTCCTCACATGTACGACTGACAGCCAGCAACAGCCAGGCCGCGCCTGATTGGCTAAGGCGTGGCTGGCTGAGTGTGGGCTGTCAGACGTGTGCCTATTGGCCTCCCTGCTTGACAGCTCCGTATAAATAGCTGTCAAGCAGGGCGGAGTCCCGATCTACCGTTAACCTGTTCTACTGTTCAGATCTGTTCGAATAAATGCTGCTAACTTTACCTCAGGAGCCTCCTGCCTCGTTCTTCCTCGGTCCACTTCAAGTATCATCAGCAAATTTAGTAAGTTTTCCTTATATTCCCTCATCTAAGTCGTTTATGAAGATATTGAAGAATACTGAGCCTAAGATGGAACCTTATGGTACTCCACTGCTTACTTCTCTCTATGTACTAGCCCATGGTTTGTTTAACATTTTTTATTGCATATTCCTAACTGGATGGATTCACAGAAAATTAAATCAGAAACCATGGCTTCCAAACAGATTACTTTGACAAAAGACAGTCTAGCCTCATCACCTCTTAACAAATAAACTAACTCATTATATGAGACTTTGCTATACTTTACATGTAAGTTCAGATATGGCCTTCTCAAAATATAGTAGGTTCATACTATCAGCTCCCCAAAGAGGTTTAATTGGCTTCATGGTTTGAATACTAATATTTTTATATTTTTTGTCATAGATTTAAACTGTTCTTAAATTAGGGCTGCCTGTTTACTTCTTTGCATTGTTTGTTACCTCCCCGATGATGTTGTGCTCAGTTCTCTTTCTCTCTGTGTGTGTGTACACACATACACAAATATATTAATCTAATTAACAACTATTCAAATGTTTTGATTTGGAAGATGGCTTGCAGGCAATTTTTCCTGCAAAATAGCACAGTAGATATATGCCAGTTAAACAAATTCCCAAGTAAGCAAATGAAATAACTAATGCTTGTCTAAAGGAAGTGACAGCAACATTCCCAAACCTATTGGCCTTCGCACATTGCAAAAAGAGAGGGAGGGAAAAACCATGAATATTTCATGTGAATGGCATATCATTTCATTTTTCCCCTCTGTAAAGCAAGTAGCAGTAAAACTTCATAAGCTGATGGAATGGTACAATAGTTTCACTAGTCTTCACTTAGCATGACACATATAAAACAGTTTTAGCTTCACTGCATGTGTGGCATATAATCAGCTCCAGTACTCCCAATAAAAGTTTTATTTTGAATCACACTTTTATAGACCACCTTACCTTCCCTCTTCACCACTGCTGGGTTCTATCCAATTGATCTGTACAGACATCTCTTTAAAAAATAGCTTACCTATTTTTCATCCTATCAAACACTCTATCCAGATTTTTCTTTGGCAGAACTACTACACTTGTTTTTAATCAGGACTTTACTGATAGCTTGGGCTATTATCTAGTATTTATGTCAGAAGATGGTATTTGCTCCATATTTTAACCAAATAAGCAGTCCACCCAATAGGAGTGCAATATATTTATTTTTCAGATTGTGTATTGATATGGATTTTAAAACCAAATGATTGCATAAAATTGATAGGTAGGAAATTCATTACATACCAGTATGCTGCTTCCCTGAAAATAAGACCTCCCTGGATCATAAGCCCAATTAGACTTTTGAGCGCATGTGGTAAAATAACCCCTCCCCCAAAATAACCCCTCCCCCAAAAAGGTCTCCCTGAAAATATTGCAATACAGCAGCAGCCATGAGGTGATCACACTCACCACCTCCTGCACCTCAAAAATAATAAGACCTCCCCAAAAATAAGGCCAAGCACTTATTTCAGGGGTAAAAAGAAAATAAGACCCTGTCTTATTTTGGGGGAAACACATGGAGAGATATATCAAAATCTCTATAGGCATCATATACCATATGTATAGGAAGACAGTACATTCAATTTCATTGAAAAATATTTCTATTTACTTTTTACTTATCAAGCAGGTACATAAAGGGGAGAAAGGGGCGGTAGCTATGATCAATTATCTGTGGAGCTAACATAGGCTTTACTAATCATTTTACCAAATTTAGGATTGGGGATACTGCAGTACTCAAGTCATTTTCTCCTGCTGATTAGACAGCATGCTGATCAGGGTGAAGGAATCAGTATTTTCCTGGTTGAAAGATTCACAAGATTGCAGAAAGTGGCCTGGGTCTCTCTATGTCCAGAATAAGATTCTTTGGCCCATTTAGGTGCCCAGGTCACATTATTGAGTGTCTGGGTTAAATATGCTTTTCAGGCTTGTCAGCTAGGCTAGAAGGAGGAATCAAGCTGGGACCTAGCTTGAAATCATTGCACAGCTGCAAATGGCATAGGCATGACTTTCCACAAGATGTACAAAATCCACTTGTTCCCAGGGGAAGGCAAGCAATCTGGTAAGATTCTTGTAACATATGGAGTAGAAAATAAAGTTTCTGACATTAGTTATTTATGGGTGGCTGTGGTTAGTTTTGTTCGACAGCTTGTAAACCCAGCCACCTCCCCCCCACCCCTCGCTATTTGCTATTCATTAATACATGTAGGGATAGGTTCACAAAAAATGGGAGGGCAAAAATCTGCATTCTATCTAATGGTTTTCCTTTTCAGATTAGTGGGTAGCCTCCTAGAATCTTTGTGTTTACAAAAATTGTGGTGATTTTCATTATACTTTTTTGGCATTGTCTTATAATAATCTTACTGCCTAAGAACAAGAACCAGCATTGTTGTTTTTTTCCCTGGATACAAACTGAGTGGAGATCAGAGGTGGGTTACTTCGTGGTTCGGTCCGGTTCGGCTGAACCAGTAGTGGAATTCAGACCTGGGTCGCAGAACCAACAGTGACCCAGGTCTGCCACACCCCTGAACTGGTTCTCTCAGTGCCACTTGCTGTGTGTCTGTGTGCCATTTTGGTTTTTAGTGACTGCGCATGCGCAGTTCACTGCAAATTGTTCTGTGCATGGGCAAAAAACAATTTACATTCAACAGCACACACGTGTGTGAGCGAAGCAAGCGAGCACGTGCATTGAGAACCGGTAGTAAAACCAGCAGCAACCCACCCCTGGTGGAGTTCATAATGTAAAAGTTAATGGATTCTAATATTTTACCATATTGTAGGCAGAATAACACCTAGAGGGGGTTTACTTCTTTCTCATAATTGGTTGCTAGAGGTGCCACTTTTCATGTTGAGTTGTCAGAAAATGCCTGGCACTCCATAAGTAATGACAGGTTTCAAAAATCCTTTGAAAATGTCAGCTGTGGGTGACATGTTGCATATTCCTTCCTTTTTCCTTAATGTCTTAACTGAACAATCCATGGAGTTGCAAAAGACCTAGTTACATATTCTGCCCCAGTGCCATTACACCAAAATGCTGTCTTATTCACAGCATCCTCTTAGCTGGCTTTTTAATTATTTGTAATTACAAAGTACCAAAGCAGTGTCCCTGTGCATATTGGCAGATATTATATCTTACAATATTAGAGCCACCTGTGTGAATAGAAGCCACATAAGTGTTGTTGTTCTTCCAAGTGAGAGAGAAAGAAAGAAACATCTTGCCTATGTTTGTTTCCTGCCAAGTGTCACCATCTCTGATTTAATATGTTTATATTCATATGCTTTCTGGCAAACTCTGAAGTGACAGAATTGACAAGCAATGCAGAAAGAATCAAGCCAGCAATAAATTGTCAGTACTGCCCAAAGTATCTATATGAGCATCATAGAGAACGTCATTGGTGTCAAATGTAGAAAGGAAAAGTAACTTCAAAAAGCAAAAGTAAAAGGATAGATGGATAAGCTTAAATATGATATGCACGGCAGCAGCCAAAGAGGCTAATACAATCCTTGGTTGTATAAACAGATGCATAGAATCAAAATCACATGATTAGTACTGCTTTATAAAGCTTTAGTAAGGCCACACTTGGAATATCACACGCAATTTTGGTCACCACATTACATGTTGAGACTTGGGAAAAAGTGCAAAGAGCAGCTAAGGCGATTAAAGGCCTGGAAACTAAAACTTACGAAGAACAGTTGGAGGATTTAGTCTAGGAATCTGGTTTAGTCTGGTTATTCTAGAGAAACGAAGGACTAGCCGGTGACAAGATAGCAGTATTTAAGTATTGGAGAGATAGCTACAAAGAGGAAGGGGTAAGCTTATTTACCAAAGCACCTGTAGGCAGGAAAAGAAACAACGAATGGAAACTTGTTCTGACCTAGGCTGAGCAAAAAGCATGAGGTGGAGTTCTGGTCCCAACAAAACCTTTTTTATTAAACGAATGTGAATTCCTCTCATTTACATTCAGCAAAGCCTAGCAAAAGTCTTTCAAAGGAATATTTATGACTACAGATCTTATCTATCTTGGAAAGCTGCCATGTAAATATTTTCCAAATGAGGTGCTGCGCAAGGAAAGACTGGGCACAGAGTCTCTGAGATTCACCAGCAGACTTCACACTCCTGGAACGAATCTAATGACCAAACAAATGATTTTTTTCCTGCAAAAGCCCACTCCCCTTTTGCTCAAGTCTACCCTGATTTCTGAGTTGTTTCTTTTCTTCCAGCAGCTCTGCACATGCGCACAGTGGGAATAGGCTCTAGCTGTTCCTCTATCTCACTAGTGTCTAGCTCCATAGGTACCTGATCACTGCCAAGTAGCCTTGGCCCCCACTCTGCCTCCGACACAGAGTCCTCATCCAAGCCTTCCCAGGCTTCAAGACTGGCCCATGCTCCTCCCCAACCTCCTCACTGTCTGACTCTGCTGCCAGCTCTGCTGGCGGGCCACAACAAAACTAATCAAGAAGATGTTTATAGTAATCCGCCTCCCTTATGGTATACCTAACTAAACTTGAAATACCTAATCACCAAAGGGCCTTTATTCAAACACAGTCACATGCCCTCCCCTCAGCTGTTCTCAAAGGCCAATTCTGGAGGATTCCTTTTTCTGTGACAATACTCCTATGACTCTCAATACACTGAAACTAGAGAACATGTGCTCCTCAGATGTTTTTCCACAGAGACATCCATACTATCCTCATCACACCAACATTGCATAAATACCACAGGACAATTTGACACTACTCCTTGCTGCTTTCAGTTACCAACCCTGCTTCACCACACCTGCCGGCTTCTGTGCAGTTGTGTTCAAATTTTGTCAGATGATGTAAACTAGATTTATGAGCACCATTCACCATATTACAGTGCTTTATATGTTGGGATATAGTCTTCAACATGTTAACCATTATGATCCCCCTATGGCCATCTCCTGCTTCTATTCGTCTTCTAGATTTTCATTGATTGATTGATTGATTCATTCATTCATTCATTTTATTCATTTATTGATATTTCACCTTCCCAAAGTCACCCAGCTAGCTTCATGGTGAAGGGGTGCCTCAAACTTACACTCTCTGCTTTCTTTACCCACTAGATCAGATTGTTCTCTTTCTTCTAGATTCTCACTTTTTGTGTATATTTCTAGGTTTTAATTCATATGTTTTTTTATAGTCTTCTATTTTTTATATTTGGGGGGATTTAGATTTTAAGTTTAATCTTGATGTATCCATGGTCCTCAGACACTACCAGTGCTACTACAAAGTTACTCAGCACTCTTCCTTGGTGCTTTTTCCAGTGCCAGAATAGACCATACCAGAGGAGGTATTTGATACCAATATCAAACAATGTATTGTCTCCAATTATACCTTTGGCGTTAGGTGACGACATGGTGTTAGCTTCCAGAATCAATTTCACCTGACAAGAAATTCTAATTGTTAATCTCTACCTTCCTCTTCTTAAATTGCTTTCTTTAATAAATGCTGCATGGGGTAAATTGTAAAACTGTCTTTCTCAACTCACTTGAGGATGTCCACGTGATGATCTCATAGTGGCAGACTACTTTAGCCAGACTTCATGCTAATAGTAAGGCTTTGCCTCTTATTTTAATAGTAGCAATGGCCACCCTGGAAATCAGCTTCATCCCTTTAGAATCAAACTATCAAACAGTAGTCTGGCTTTTATTAAGCATTGCTAGGAGTTTGAGGCTTTATATGTTAAATAGTGTAGCAGATGACTTTACATTGTGAGCTGTCTTATTGGGAGACAGATTCAGTCTTAATCTCATACAATCTTTTTAATCTAGTAAATCCAGTCTATGGCTAGACAACCACATTACATTATTATTGTATCTAGATCTTGGCCTTCACCTGGATTCCTTGGATTATTTGACTCAATTAAACATAGATTTAGTCATTCCTTCTCTTCTTCTTCTTGTGCCATATCCATCATCGGATGTTAGCAACCATGTTGGCAATCCTATTTTTATCAACAGCTGCACGAAAAAGTAGCAATAGCAATAGCAATAGCAGTTAGACTTATATACCGCTTCATAGGGCTTTTAGCCCTCTCTAAGCGGTTTACAGAGTCAGCATATTGCCCCCAACAACAATCCGGGTCCTCATTTTACCCACCTCGGAAGGATGGAAGGCTGAGTCAACCCTGAGCCGGTGAGATTTGAACAGCCAAACTGCAGAACTGCAGTCAGCTGAAGTAGCCTGCAGTGCTGCATTTAACCACTGCGCCACCTCAGCTCTTAGTGCTGTTGAGTTTTGTCCAAACCAGTCCCTTAGATTTTGAAGCCATGATGTTCTTCTGCATGGATCTTGTTTACCTTCAATCTTTCCTTTGAGGATTAAGTGAAGTATGGCGTGTTCTTTTGGGTGTCCAAAATATTCTAACTTTTGCTTTTTTATGGTTTTGATTATTTACCTTGGCTTTCCCAGGCAGCTTATCACCTCCTCATTTCTGATTTTATCTAACCATCCTAGTAATCCTAGTCATTCCTAGGATTAATTAATGCAAAATGACTGCAAGAACCGCACAATTTTTTTTTTGCCAGTTCCTTGAGACATGTCAATTCCTAGCGAGCTCAAATTCTGTAGCGGTTTTAGCTATATATAGTGTTTTGATACATAACCCCCAGAGTTTGCTATCTACCCATCAGCATCCTATAAGCAAACCCTCTCCTCCTGCAAATAAAACTTAGTTTAACTAGGATTGCACCTAATCCAGGGTAGATTTAGTGATCACTTTCAAATACTACAAAGCCAGCACTGTCCCATTCCTTTGAAACTGGCTATGAAATCTAAAAAAAAAAGGTATAAAATTAATAAAAAGAAAGAAGCCAACATTTATACAAAGCAGTGTGTTGATTTTTCCAAGCCACAAGGGAGAGAAATGGCATTCTTTCTTTCTTTCTTTCTTTCTTTTTTTTTTTTTTTTGAAGATAATTGCAAGCTCCAGAATTAATAGGATGGTTTGGCCAGAAGGTAAGATTTTGTCTGACAAGTGGAAAGAGCGAACTGTACAGGCTCCCCTCCATTAGCTCTTCACATCAATTTACGCATCAACTTTAAACAGCATCACCCTCTGGCCACCAGTCTTCACCTGGAAACTGTTAAATTAATCAATCAATTAAACAACTGGAAAGCCCGTGGTACTGATCTGATACCTCCTGAACTGCTGAAAGTAACATTAATTGGTGGGCTTCCCCCTTTGGGTTTCCTATTCACGCATATTAATCAAACTGTATTAATGCCTAAAGACTGGATTGTTCTATTACTGTCCCTACAGCACAAAGCCTTCCAATTATTCTCCAGCCAGTCTCCTAAGTGGCTCATATAATACACACCTTATATTCTACCACCTTCTGGATTCTATCTGCATCTGGAGTGACTACCCTTGGGATTGAATGTCTAGCTAATGAACAAGTGGGCTTTAGGGAGGGCAGGACAAGTATGCCACTATTCAAATGAAGAGAAGGATAGGGGTGATATGAGTTTTACTGTATTGAAGGGCTGTTGCAGAGAAGAGGAAGGTTGATCTATTCTCCAGAACATCTGAGGGCAGGACAAGAAATAGTGAATGGAAACTTATCGATCTGATCTAGAATTAAGGAGATATTTAATGACAGTGAGAACAATGAATCAGCAGAACAGCTTGTGTCCAAATGTTGTGGGTGCTCATCACTCAAGGTTTTTAAGAAGAGATTGGACAGCCATGTCTGGAATGGTATAGGACAGGGGTCGGCAACCTTAAACACTCAAAAGAGCCACAAAGGTCCTAACCGGAAGCCCCCCATTCAATTCTGAAGCTGTCTGGAAGTCCAGTTCCCCCACCATAGAGTCTCCTAATGCAACGTCCTTTTTCCTCTATGTGTCCTAACCAAAAGTCCTATCAATTGTGGAGCCAACCAGTGACCGGCAGCTACAGCAGAGGGAATGAAAGAGCCACTGTGGCTCCAGAGCCGCAGGTTGCTGACCCCTGGTATAGGATCTCCTGCTTGATCAGGGGATTGGATTAGAAGACCTCCAAAGTCCCTTCCAATTCTGTTATTCTGCATGCCTCAGTATGTCACATTTACTCTTCCTAGCAGAGAAATATGAACACAAAGGTTTCCAATCCTTACATTTTACTCTTTTTTAAATTTACTTAGTTTTGTTTTCATTCTATGATGTAAATTGTTTCATTTCCCTATAGATTGGGGTGAGTTGTTCATTAGGATGATACACAGAAAGAATTACGCAAGATAGATGGGGTAGTAATAGTTACCTTTTTGCTATTATCTTAGATAAAAAAGGAGAAAAACAGGGCTGTATATTTGTCCTTTTTCCTTTGATATTTATGTGGTTTAATGGCTACCACCTTAAGTGCAGCAGAATTCCACTCACCAAAATTTAAATAGAGCATCTGGTGTTTCTTTGCTAGACTGATAATGCAGCCATTCTGTTCTTCACTCAGGTTGGTCTTAGAAGAAGTCTACATGTTGTGGCATCACTATATTGACAACCAGCTCACAATAAAACATGCTAAAGTTCAACACTGATGGCAGATAAATAATAGTAATATAGAATACTTAAATAGTATTTTTTTAATGCAAACATTTTTCTTATTTATTTATTTTATCTATTTAGTTTGACACTCATCTACAAGATAACAAGAATAAGAATAAACATGAATAAGAACACAGGAAATGGATACAAATAAATGGGGACAATAGGACAGGAATGTTAGCCACACTGGTGCACTTATGCACACCCCTATTGACCTCTTAGAAATGGGGTGAGGTCAAGAGTAGACAGTTTAAGGTTAAAGTTATGGTGGTTAGAGGATGTAACGACATAGTCAGGTAGTGCATTCCAGGCATTGACCTCTCTGTTGCTGAAGTTGTATTTTCTGCAATTAAGTTTGGAGCAGTTTACCTTGAGTTTGTATCTATTGTATGTTCATTTATTATTGTGGTTGAAGCTGAAGTAGTCATTGACAGGTAGGACATTGTAGCAGATAATTTTGTGTATTACACTTAGGTCAGATCATAGGTGGCATAGTTCTAGGTTGTCCAAGCCCAAAATTTCAAGCCTGGTGGCATAAGGTATTCTTTTGTGAGCAAAGGAGTGGAGTTCTCTTCTCATGAAATACCTCTGGACTTGCTCAATTGTGTTAATGTCCAATGTACAATATGGATTCCAGATAGATGAGCTGTATTCAAGAATTGGTTTAGGTATTCTAAATACAGTATTCCAACCAAATAGATGGATGAGTAGCATGATTCATCCATCATCCATGACTCAACTTTTAGACAGTTTTATCTGGATGACTGAGAATATTCATCCACATATCTCCATACTTTTGGGAGAAGAAACCCTGAGTTTGGTGCGGGAGGAGTTCCTGCATTCAGATTATTGTCGACCTACTCGGATTTTCATAACCAATTTCTTCAGACTGAAGAAGCACCTCAAACCAACAAGAAAATATATCCAATTGCCATGACTCAACTTACAGGATATACAATGTATAATAGAAACATAGAGATGGAAGGGATCTTGGGGGTCTTCTAGTCCAACCTCCATTCCAAACACATGCTAAGGATTATAGATCTCTTTTGAAGAAATGGGCCTTTTGCAAACTTCTTTTGTGGATCATCTTTGGTATTTATACTGTGGTTTTAAAAAAAGGCAGCCTTTATGCTAACATACATATTTTTATCCAGCACTCCCATGTAAAATATCTGTTTATTTATTTGTATTTTTAAAAAATCAAAAGACTGTTAGGGCCATAATCTTACCAATGGTAAATCATTCTGTGTATTGATTGCATGACATTTTGATATTAAGATGCATAAAATCTGCCAATACTGTTGAAATGAAACTGCCACAGAGAGGTTTATTGGTCTCTCGAAATAATAATGCAGCCATTAAGAGGATAACATTTTCCAATTGCAATTACATGCCTTCATTTTAAAGAAGTGATCATTTACAATAATTTGGCAGATCCAGTCCATATTTCTTTCACAAATTTATTTCTTCATTATGCTTCCAAACAAATATATGGCACATTTATGTTGTGGGAGATAATTTGCTTAGTTTATTGTGAATGGGAATCAGTAATTACACACAATCCCATTTTCTACTGACAAAAAGTTAATTCATGTTAGTAATTTTACACAGAATATTAGCTTGGGTTACTTATGATGAAAACGTTACTGTGGCAAATGCTCTTATTGACTTTTTTTTTTTACTTGATAAGACAAAGCAGACAACAATAGCATCAGACCTGGCTTTCTAATAACACTTTCAGGTGAAGTATTGAGAGACACAAGTCATCCGTGGATACATTATGCACATTGGGAAAGAATATTTCCATTTCCATTTTATTGAGATTTATAGGCCGCCCTTCTCCCTGAGGGGACTCAGGGCGGCTTACAATCACAAGGGGAGGGGGTGCAGTACCATGAGACAAACAATAGTGAACAAAATAAAATGGTAAACCACAACGTGCATTCAACAGTCAACACTCGGGCGGGTAAATTGGAAACCTATCCCCAGGCCTGCTGGGAGAGCCAGGTCTTGAGGGCTGTGCGGAAGGTCTGGATGAATATGAACATCTGAATACTTTAAAAAGATTTGATTGCAGACAAGTGAGATTCTGAAAGACCCAAATTACTTCCTCTTCTGCTCACATCCCTCCACCAGGGATGGCATTTGTTAACCCATTGAGATTGGCCAAGTAGGAAATAGATCCCACAAGCAATATTAGACTATTTTATTAATTGAAAGAGCTGTGGTGATGCAATGGTTAGAATGCAGTACAGTGGGACCTCGGGTCCCGAATGGCTCAGATGACGAACAATTCGGGTGCTGACCCAAAAATCTGCTAAAGCTTTCACTCATGTCATGAAAACATTCTTGGGTGCCGAATAAACACAGCTGCAGCAATTTTCCCTGCCACACCACTTTGTGTGTGCACGTGCATGCACAGTTTGTCTTGCTTCTAGTCACAACCAAATTGGGTGCTGACCAAAGTCCTGGAATGGATTACAGTCAGCACCGGAGGTCCCATTGTATTGCAGGCTAATTCTGCTGACTGCCAGCAGTACGATTTTCACCTGCTCAAGGTTGACTTAGCCTTCCATCCTTCTGAGGTAGGTAAAATGAGGACCCAGATTGTTGGGGGCAAGATGCTGACTCTATAAACCGCTTAGAATACTATGAAGCAGTATATAAGTTTAAGTGCTATTGCTGATAAGGCTATAATTAGATAATGCCCTTCCTCCCTCCCTCTCTCTCTCTCTCTCTCTCTCATCTCTCTCTCTCTCTCTTTCTTTTTTCTTTCTTGTATGAAAGAGAGTCAAGGAAAGCTGATATTGAGTTTCATTCTCATACTTTCCTGGGTTTTTTTAGCCAAAATTTCTGTTTTACTAACAATTGTCACTCATCTTCTCCAAAGTCATCTCTATGCTCCTCTACAGCATTGTTCTTCACTTTTCTTTAGAGATGAATTTACTGAATTCCCTGCCATCATCATAGCTTATGGCTCACATCACCAAATGCAAGTAGCTACTTCTTTGATGCAGTGAGGTGGGTCACTTCGGTGGATAGCTCTTTTCAGCTGTGCACACTATGATTCTTTAAAAATGGTCAGTTTCTCCATCTTCCTAAAAGGCAGAAGAAGAAATGAGCAGGGCAAGCCAGTCACCTACAAATATTGAATGCTTTTCTCAAAATGCATCACGTTGCATGGATTACACTGTTGCATGGCTGACTCTGGCCCTCTGCTACACCGAAACATGTGCATCAAAGGGCCAGAGCTTGCCAAGAATGGTGTCATAATAGGGCAGAAAGGTTGTTTAATTATTGTATATTACAACTGCCAGCAATAATTAATTAACCGTCTGCCTCAGGGATCAACATAACTTGGTTGCTTTTAGGTAGAATTTATTTGCGTGAATGGATAGAAGTATGTCAGTTATGTAATTAGGGCAGTTTGGGCTTGTGACTAATCCAAATCCCTTTTGTCATCACTAACAATGAGCTTTGTTTTCCCTTAAGAGCATGACAATATTACCAACATTTTTTCCTCCCTTCCATTGTCTCATTTGTCTAATTAGGTTTTTATTCTTCTTAACTGAAGAGCTACTGGTCTATCCAGGGATCAGGTCAAAAACACTTTATTGCCCATCACCTGATACGGGGTGGAATTCTGCATAAAAGACTATTAATTGTGCCAATCCTTAAATAGTCTTCAGAGAAATGAAGCCTGTAATTTGAGCAAGAGGGTTATAGACAATGGTGGGATTCAAAACTTTTTGCTACCAGTTCAGTGGGCATTGCTTTGTGGGCATGGTGTGGCTTTGTGGGCATGGCAAGGGAAGGTTAGTGCAAAATCCCCATTCCCTCCCCACCCCACTGACCTGCTTTCCAGCTCCATTCTCCTGTTCATGGCAACAAAAGAAGATCAGCTAGGAGGCAGCGGGGGCGTGGCCAGTCTATTTGCCGGTTCTCCGAACTACTCAAAATTTCCACTACTGGTTCACCAGAACCTGTCAGAACTGGCTGAATACCACTTCTGGTTACAGCAAAGGAGAAGTTATAGGCTGGCAAACATTCACACTGAATCAGGAAAATCCTTAACTGTTGTGTATGCATTTTTATAAGTTTCTTTAAAAACAAAAAGGATTGTTCCAGACTCACACAAATCCATCATTACCCTTTACATCACAGCACTTTAAAAAAAATGATAACAGCATGTAATATCTCTAGCATCTCATTAAAAAGAAATAAGTGTCGACAAAGTCTTGATGTTTGAAAATGAGGCCATTACAAAGCATTTAAACTCTGCAAGATGGAATTTACTTGTGGGATAGTTAAGGCAAAATGGCTGACCTCAAGGAATATCATGGAAATGATGCTACTGATTCCATTGATTGCTATTTTACCCATCTCAGATGAAATATTCATTAAACAGTGAGAATTATGTGATATTTAAAGACAAAGAAGCATATGGGACAGCACCAGTGCCTGAAGAAGATTAGAAGAATGATTGGCATGCCATGGGAAATAATTCTTGCAAATTAACAAGATCAGCTATGTGGGAACATACATTGGCTCAGAGGGATTTATGTATTGTCTCAGGTATCCTTATTTACTACAGGCCCTAAAATGTGGAGCAGTAATATCACAATCACAGTATGTGCTGGAATAGGAACTGAAGCTGAGGTTTAATGTCTTTCTTGCATTTAGATAGATGCTATGTATATGGAAATGGGAGGAGACTCTAGAATTCTTTTGCTCACTGAGGAATAGTGTGTGTGTGTGTGTGTGTGTGTGTTACGTATGTATGCATGTGTTGTGGCCCAGCAGGAGCTGTTGGAGCTGCCGCCAGACTCCAACAGCGAGGGGTCTTATGAGTCAGCCCTGGAGGAGGTGAAGGACCCTGGACAGGGTGCTGACTCCAAGCAGGGCGAAGAGAGACTGGTTGGCCACCAGGTGGCGCCGGAGTCTTAGATCAGAGGGAGTGATCCGGAAAACATTGGTGAGTTGTTTCAGGATGCATGCCGTCAAAGGGCTACTCGGCGGCAAGAACAACTGCGTAGTCGTATGAGATGATTACACTCAGCTGATGCTTATTAAGATCTTCTCCTGATTATAAAAGAGATTGTTTGTGCCACACCCTTTTGCAGAAGTCAACATTCACGTTAAGGACTAACCAGAAACAAACCTGGCAGACTGGATTGCTGCCAGAGTTTGTTGGCATTGCTGCCAAGCTTTGTAGGACTTGCTGCCATTGTGCTTATCTCTTTGTTAATGTGGCTTGCAACCAACGAGAGTCTTGACTGATTAAAAGAAACCTTTTTAGTTATGTGGGTTTTGGCTTTCGTTCCTGGATGGAGGAAGGGGGTCAGAACATGTATGTATGTATATATGTATATAAGTGGGGCCACCAAAACGTACGGGAGACTAGGCGCAATGTCCTGAAAACTCCCCAATGTCTCGCTGTGGGAGCGTCATGAAACTGAGAGAGCACCCGTCGACGGATTGGTCCTGCGTGAACATAGAGCCGGTCCCGATATGTCAAAAGATCCCCCTCCAAAGTCCACAGGGGAGCCGTCCCTACTTCCGCCTTTCGTTGCTCCACCCATTTGTCATCCCGCTGCGCATCCCGTATCAGAGACCGTATGCTCACGGGATGATAAACTGCAGTGCAGGATGCGACGGGTAGAACAATCCGGGGTGGAAGCGAGTCTGCAGGGTCAGAGTTCTCCGATTTCCTGGACAGGGCATCTGTCCTTTGATTCCACACACCATGTGGAAGTTACCTTGTGCGAGTGGGGTACCAGAGCCACACGAACGTGCTGGTTTCCCGACACAATAGTTTGTTACTGAAGGAAGGTCGCAGGCCACGCAACCCTCCTACTCTTCTTGGGGCAACTCCCCGCCAGGTGTCCAGGATCCCCACAGTAAAAACACAACCCCTAAGGACATCGTTTGTCCATCTCTGTGCGTGACACTTGGGGTCTGACAGCACCCAACTCCATGGGTCCCTCGCATTCAACTGCAGTCTCTTGAGGAACTGGCACACTAGTGGTCTCCTGGAATGTACGGCGAGGCCTCCGCCTCTGCAGTCGGGCATCTATCCAGAGGCACAAGTGGACCAACACGTTGAACGTTGGTGGCCTGTCCACCCTCACCAGTTCATCCTGTAAGGCATCAGACACCCCATCTTTTATGTATGTGTGTGTGTGTGCGTATGAATATATTCATATATATATATATATATATATATATATATATATATATATATATATATATATATATATATACATATATATTCATATATATATATATATATATTCATTCTTCCCTCTTACAGTAAACCATCCCCTCTTCTCAAAGGGATAAACCAGTATTATAGCAACACAGCAGATGGCACCACCTAGCTAACTTTAACTAATTTCATAAAAGCTAAGCAGTTAGTCTTTGAATGAAAAATCTATAGACAAAATTGAGAAACTGAAATTTATATATCTGTCTGTATATCATCCCCCCTCTCTCTTTCTCTCTCTCTCCTCTCTTTCTCTCCCCTACCTCTGTGTGTCTCTCTCTCTACCTACCTACCTACCTACCTACCTACTACCAACCAACCATCCCTCTGTCTGTTTTATGTATTTATCTTGATTGTACTTGTCTATATCTCTATTGAACTTCTGGAAGCACTGGAAAAACACAATCAGTTGTTGTCAAGAAAACTACATGAATCTAACTCAATTCAAGGGAAACATCATCTTTGCCTTGGATCTTCTGGCATACATTCAGTATTTTTTTTAAAAAAAGAGTCCCTGGAGTTTACAAAACTCATGCTGAGGGAACCAAAATAAAATGTCATTGTTTAGGAGGAGAATTTTGTGCTGCTTCCCAGTGACACCGAGTGCAATTTTTATCTTTGATGTTACTTTGGAGTGGGTGCATTTAAGGCAATGCTAACAGTTTTAATTGCTTATAATTTCCAGGAAATTTTGTCAAAATGCAGGTTGGGGAAAGAGAGAGGAAAATTATGGAAGTTCAGCCACTCTTGTGAGTTAAATAATTAACATCTGAAATATGGACTTTTGATTCAGGGACTCTTGAACATGGATAGTTGATTTCTCTGTTTTGACTCCGTTACCCTGGAGTCTATGTACAAAGTGATACTCATACTTCTGACCATCTCTTAGAACTTCAACTAATTATTAGACAGGATCTATGAATGAAATACTGGTTCCGTGTCCAGCCCATTACATAATCCCCAAATTCCCTCAGCATATTCACATTTTATTTTTTGATTCATTTTTGTAACAATGATAAGCATCCCAGGGCAGTCATAATGATTTAATTCTGCTGATAGGAGAGAGTTAAATGAGCAACTGCAGCTCAGGCATATCAGAAATAATATTTTATTTAGATCCCCTTTTAATGGAAAACTGTCAGGGTTCCAAGTGATAAATCCATAGCAAGCAAAACTTCAAGTCAGGTAGAGTCCTCAAAAAATACTTTTATTGGGATTATTATATTGGCACATATCTGGTGAAAACTGACTCTGAAGTCACCCACAGGTTTCACCTAATTAAAAGTAAATGTTTTTCTACTTTTTCAAAACAATCAGTCACGTGGTCCAATCACGGTGCAGACTGGTAACCATGTAGCATCACTCCACCGTCTTCTGACCAGGTATGAGAACGTCCTTGGTTCCCAAGAGAAAATATTTTTGTTTTGGCTACAGAATCCCCTCTATCTCAAATCTCCCCTCCCTATCGCTCGGATCCAGTGTTTCAACCCTGAAGTGGTCAAAAAATGGCTTCAGGAAGGTTAACTTCAGGCAGTGGTGAGATTCAAATAATTTAACAACTGGTTCTCTGCCCTAATGATTTCTTCCAACAACCAATTCACCAAAATGTTCCAAAAGTTAACAACCGATTCCCCGAAAGTGGTGAGAACTGGCTGAATCCTACCACTGACTTCAGGGTTGACAAAAACAATATTAGATTATGTTTTGAAGCTATGCATAAATCCTTGAAGATTAATTCTTGTTTTGTTAAGGCGAATGGACGTCACACCATAATAAATAATTACTTTTTTTTAGGGTGGGGGGAAGTTCAGAAGAACACGGAGGTACCTAGTCACTGCGGTTTTTGTATCTTTGTAATTTGCATCATCGCAGTTGGCATCCTGTATTCTAGCATGCTCTTCCCTTGAAGATAAAAGGCTGCCTTCTGAATGGAGTGCTATAATAAAAAGTAAAGTTAAAACATTATGCAAATCAAACTGTATCAAGCAAGAGATGAAACAACTGCTGATTCCACTGTGCAATCTCAGAATGATTGCATGTGTATGTGTGTTCACAGCTTTTAGCTGAATATTAACCCCCAAGTGTGCACTACTTTGAATATAAACTAAGTAGACTTGGAGAAGCACCTGCTAAAGTCTTGTGCTATGAATACTCTGTGATCTTTCATTGTGCAACCACTCTTTTCCTACTTTGAGAGAGAAGTGGAGAAATATCATGTTTTATGTGGTTGTTTCTGGGTAGTTCCCAAGGGAAGGTGAGCAGTCTTTGGGGGGGGAAATCAACAACTTCATTGTCTTCTACCAATATTACAAGATCAAGTTGTTTATTTTTCCAAAGTTTAGACTTTAGAAAAATTACACAGAAGAGCAACTAAGATGATTAAGGGCCTAAAGGCTAAAACATCAAAGAACTGTTGGAGGAATTGGATTTGGCTTGCTTGGAGAAAAGAAGGACTAGGGGGGACATGATAGCAGTCTTCCAGTATTTGAGGGGCTGCCAGAAAGAAGAGAGGGGTCAAGCTCTTCTCCAAAGCAGCTGAAGGCAGGACAAGAAGCAATGGATGGAAACAAATCAAGGAGAGAAGCAACCTGGAATTAAGGAGAAACTTCCTAATACAACAATTAACCAGTGAGGCAGCTTGCCACCAGAAGTTGTGGGTGCTTCATCACTGGAGGTTTTTAAAAAGAGATTGGACAACCATTGGTCTGGAATAGGATAGAGTCTCCTGCTTGAGCAGGAGGTTGGACTAGAAGATCTCCAAGGTCCCTTCCAGCTCTATTCTGATTGACGTTGGTGAGGAAATGACAGAGAATACACTTATGGAGAGTATGGGTGTGAAACAATTGTGGGATTGCCTTTGATAAGGAATATAAATCTTAGTTGATCAGTGATGAAGTTAACATATGGTTTTGATGACTTATTTGTGTGTGTTCTTATATAGGCTGACTACAATGTTTTGATATGGTGATGGGTATTTTTCTAAATTCACAAACGTTCTCATTGAACTTTCTTGCCTGTTTCCATTTGCTTCCTCCTACTCCTCTTCTAAGTGTTCTCCTCCTTCCTACTTATATTCTTATTATGTTCCAGTTATTCTCTATTGAAGGATAAGGAAGACGAAGCTGTAGTCCAAACTTCCCTCTGAAATTTTAGTGGCTGTTAAGTACATGCTGATTTTTCTCATGGTGCTTAGCTGAACTTGGCTGATTCTGAAATATTGCATAAAGACAGATTGTCAGGGTTCCAAATAACACCCCTAACGAAAGAAGACTCCGAGGCTTGATCAAAGATCCATTTTATTAGAGATGTCATATTGGTACATCTGGGGAAACCCGAAAGTTTCCAGGTTTTCCCTACTCAAATGAAAGTTCAAGTCCCTGCCCAGCATCCACATGTCCATCACATGATCCAATCAGGCACCGTCCAAAACTGGAGATGCCTCCCAGTCACCTCATTGCAGCTGCAAGGGCAAGGTGTCCTTGGCTCTCTGAGAAAAGAATGTTATTTTGACTATGTACTATATCTCCCATACACCATATAATCCTCCCTCCCATCTTCCCATGGTAGAAAATGTGGCAGGCCTGAAAGCCCAATGTAAAAGATGGCTTCCAGATCTGACAGAGATGACATAATGAGACATATTGAGCAGATGAATGAGAGAGCCCCAAGAGGTTAAATCCTAGATCTATAAGCAGAATTGGGAAGTTGAACAAAATACTTAAAGCACAGATATGCTTACGTACAAGCACACATTCTGAAAAAAAGATAATCATTGTCATTATTGTCATTCTGACTCCCAATGACTCTGAGTGATTACTACTTCCATTCTTCTGCCAGGAAGACAACATGGAAACTTCTCCATGTGGACACAACAATCAAGCCTGATTCAAAGACTTAACTTCTTAATTTGTAGGATACATTATTCTTCCCAAAATTGGGGAAAAAATAAAACTAAGATACTTTTCCAAACCCTACCAAAAGCTAATTAATTGACATAGATTCCATATATTATAGAAAGTGATTTCTTCTATGCAATCAGAATTTTATAGCTCTATGGGAACGCAAAAATGTATCTAATATCTGTCATCATCTCTCTCTCTCTCTCTCTCTCTCTCTCTGTCCCTCCCTCCCCCCCTCTCTCTCCTATCATCTATCTATCTGTCTACCTATCTATCTATCCCTCCCAAGCAGTTTGTTCTATGTCTATGATTAAAAAGCATAACACAACACTAATTCCAAGGGTAACCACAATTTCATTAGAATATCCTGCTTTCAAGCAATTTATTTTTTTAATGATAATTTCATTGTTTTTGGCACTACAACCATTATAACAATTGTCTCCTGCTATTTTAAGTCAAGATCCAAAGGCTTCCAATACTAGAAAGCAATTCTCCTGCTTTGCTAATACCGATTTTCCCATTTCTCTGGCAGTTTGACAGTACAATCAGCAAGCGCTGTCAAAATGGTTTCAGTTAAAGCATATAGCCTAGTCATTTTCAATTGAGTTCTTCTTGCATATGAGTTTAAGGATCAGTTAGTCCATTAGATCAAAAGGAGAGAGTTTCTTCATTGTTTTCTTCATAAGCCATCTCCTGTTTCCCTTACATTTAGAACTCTGTTAATGACTTTCCCTTTCCTTCAACCTTCTCCTGTTGGCCAGATAATTCCTATTATAGTAATCATGATGTTCGTCCATTGTGTTTGAAGAGGACCTTGACATCTATCAGGTTGTAGGCTGTCTATGATGTGTCTGCAGGTGGCTGGTAAGGCTTATACAGACATAAAATGTTCTGCCAGATGTCGGGCCGACATGTATGTGGACTCTTGTTGTAACAGTTGCAGCTCTGTCGTTGCAGAGTGCTCACTTCTCTTGTGCGTCAGTTGTTCTTCTGTCCTCAGATGTCTGGCAGCTTTGGTGGATCAGCGTGCACCATGTTGATCGATCTTGTGCCAGGGTTTCCCAGGAGTGGTGTGAATTTCCAGGGACTTGAAGGAGGCCTTCAATGTGTCTTTGTATCACTTCCTTTGTCCCCCATGTGATCACTTTCCTTGAGACAGCTCCTCATATAGGTGATGGTCTGGCATCCTTGCAACATCGCCTGCCCAGCATGTCTGGGGTTGCATCAGCAGAGTGTGAACTGATGGCAGGCCTGCTCTGGAGAGGACTTCTGTGTCTGGCATGTTGTCCTGCCACCAGATCCTCAGAATTCTATGGAGGCAGATCATGTGGAAGTGGTTCAATTGCCTAGCATTCCTCCTCTATACAAGTCTCACTGGCATACATCAGTAATCATAGGAATCATACTCGCATTAAAAAATGCATCCTTCTGGAAAGTTCCCTTTTAACATGAGGAAGGGGAAATTTTGACCTTCCAATCCCACAAGCCATCACTATTGGCTACCAATTAAACTAGTTCAGTATCAGCTAAAGGACCACATGTAGCATTTTCTTGTGCCTTCCTCGAAGGCTACATGTTTTTATTTAAATTTGAATACGTGGCCCTCCATCCATGCCACTACACAGGAGATGTGGTAGAATCTGCTATTGAAGTGGGGGAAGGAGTTAAGAAACTTGCTAGCCTGGAGTCACTAAAGGGGAGGAAATATCAGAAGGGAAGGAAGTATCAGAAGATAGACCTAGCCTGGACCTCAAAGTACATATCTAGTTTTCTAGCAGGAATGATTCTTGTAGACAGGAGAGTAGCAATAAATATACTCCCAATGTCACTCTGGTTCCTTGCACTACCTGTGTCCTTCTATGTGATCATGTGTACGTTTGTATAATCACACAGCAATGGGATATATGCAATATCCTGCAATAAAATGTGACAAAAACATTGTTTTTGTAACGTCTTCTTCAACTTTGCCATGGTTGAACCAGTGGTTTTGATTCAGAAGGATTGACCTTGCATTTGCCCATATAAATTCTGTTTTTATGTGCTTCGGTAGGCATCTATGGCTATTTCATTTCTTGGTCAAATGCCTAGTGGTAAGGTAGTCTGTACATTGTTTGGAAGAAGGTGTGTATGGTGCACCACTGCCCCATTCATGTACCCCAGTGTGTGATATTTATGTGACTTTATCAGATGATGACCTTCCCCGCATTTACCCTTGATGGGTCTAACCAAAACCTGCATGTTTATATGGGCAAATGCAAGGTCAATCCTTCTGAATCAAAACCACTGGTTCAACCATGGCAAAGTTGAAGAAGACGTTACAAAAACAATGTTAATGTATCTTTATTGTAGATCTATGGGAACAGTTATCAATCTATTCACAACCAATAGTTTTTCTTTATTAGCACTTTTATTGTGATTTTACTTTGCTTAGTTTCCTATGGGGGGGATTCTGACTAGAAGGTGATTCAAAGACCAATAAATCCCTAACAGCTTCTTTGGCATCCTGGGGATGGTGCTACATATGAATGGATCTAAATATTCGGGTACTCTTGCTTTCCTAGTTCTCCTGACGCTGTCTCTTCCAATGCTTTTATGGGTGTTTACATGTTTAGTGCAACTAAACTATTTAGCTGAATTGCTGAAGTGGGGATATAAGGCACACAAGAGAACATCTGAATTTTTAAAAACACATTCTCTATAACTCTATTGCTGGTGATAGTGCATCTTAAATTCTTAAGTGTGCGGGATGCACGACGAGTATGGAGAACACTTTTATTTTCCTGCTTAGGCTGTAAGCACCAAACTGAGAATGCAGCATCAGCTTAAAATCAGGTTACAGGCTGCTTATTTTTCAAAATGAAACATATTTTCCATTTAATTGCCTGGTGTGGGAGAAGAAGGGAGTATTATTGAATTTCTAAACCACAGAGAGAAAAAAAGATAGGGGAAGTAGCATCCTCTATCAAAGTATTACAGGGAATTTACTCTTTAGCTTCACTAAATGTTTTCAATCTCATCGGGGAGAAGGGAGGTTTGCAAAAAAAAAAAAAAAGTTTCAGCAACTTTCTTGCAAACATCCCAAAGCTGCACTTGAATTGTGAGAAATGAAAAATAAACTTCTGACCCACGTTTTAGCTTATTTTGAATGAGAAAGATGGAGACTTAACAGATCCAACTTTTTGTGATTTATTCTTAAATGTGCAAGAGACTATAATAGCAATAGCACTTAGACTTATATACACTAAGTGGTTTACAGTGTTAGCATATTGCCCCCAACAATCTGGTCCTCATTTTACCCACCTCGGAAGGATGGAAGGCTGAGTCAACCTTGAGCCGGTGAGATCTGAACTGCCGAACTGCATCTAGCAGTCAGATGAAGTAACCTGCAGCACTACACTCTAACCACTGTGCTACCTGGGTTCTAAATTGAAATAAGCAGAACAACCGGTGTGATTTGAACTGCTGACAGTGGGCAGAGTTAGCCTGCAATAGCAATAGCATTTAGACTTATACAGCGCTTCACAGTGCTTTTACAGCCCTCTCTAAGCAGTTTACAGAATCAGCCTCTTGCCCCCAACAATCTGAGTTCTCATTTTACCAATCTTGGAAGAATGGAAGGCTGAGTCAACCTTGAGCTGGTGAGATTTGAACTGCCGAACTCAGAGGTGGGTTCCTACCAGTTCGCACCAGTTCGGTAGAACTGGTTCGTCAAATCTACCGAACCAGTTAGAAGAGGTTCCACCAGTGGACCCGGAAAGCAGGCCACACCTACAGAAGAGGTCCCAAAAATTTTTGAAACCCACCACTGGCCGAACTGCAGCTAGCAGTCAGCTGAAGTAGCCTGCAGTACTGCACTCTAACCACTGCACCAGCTGGCCTCTAAACTGAAACAAGCAGAAAATCTTGGAAGGGAGAAATACTCCCAAAAAACAACTAGGGTTGTCACAAACTCTCTTCAAAAGCAAGGAGAGGAATGTTATAGCTTTTTGGGTCTAGCGCAAAAGCAACTTCCAGCCATAAGTAGCTATGCTGGCTGTGGCTGTTAGAATTGTACAGCATCACCACCACAGATTTTGGTCATTTGCCTTAATCCTGTTTAAATATTCAGTGGCCAAGTATACCAACGGTATAATGAAATGATGAGTAGGGCGCCTAGTCTCACCTTTCCAGCAAAGATATACATCAAGATTTCACTTCCTGGTGATGTAATAATACATTAGATCCCATGATCCATAAATAGCATTAACAGATTAACAGAGTTGGAAGGGACCTCACAGTTCATCTATCCAACCCCCTCCCCAAGCAGAAGCCATGCGTCTGCTTCTACTTTAGAATCAAACCCACAACCTCCTGATTGTGAGAGTTCCACCTCTAGGTGACAGCAGCAAGTGCAATAGACTTATATACTGCTTTACAGTGCTTTACAGCCCTCTCTAAGCAGTTTACAGAGTCAGCCTATTGACCCCAACAATCTGGGTCCTCATTTTACCAACCTCGGATGGATGGAAGGCTAAGACAACCTTAAGCCTGACAAGATTTGAACTGCCATATGGCAGGCAGCCAGCATTCAGCAGAAGTAGCCTGCAGTACTACACTCTAACCATTGTACTACCACAGCTCTTAATCAAAAAAGGTTATCCTTTCAAGGTAGCCCATAGAAGCATTAAACAGGAGTATCTGGTCCATTTTTATTGTAAAATTATAGAAAAACAGAATCTTACGAGATTGAAAATATTTACCACTCCTTTCCTTTTACTCTCCAGAAAACTAGGGAGGGTCTCTTCTGAAATGTTACCAAATGATGGTAGTAGATTGAATACAGAATAACAGAGATGGAAGGGACCTTGGCGATCTTCTAGCCCAATCACCTGCTTGAGCAGGATATTCTATCACAACCAGGGGAAGTGGCTGTCCAATTTCTTCCTAAAAACTTCCAGTGATGGAGCACCCACAACTTCTGGAACCAAGCCAGTCCACTGATTAATTGTTCTCACTGACAGGAAACTTCTCCCTAATGCTAGGCTGGATTTCTCTTTATTAAGTTTCCACCCATTAGTTCTTGTCATGCCCTCAAGTGCTTTGGGAAATATATCAGCTCCCACTTTTTCCATGGCAGAATGCTTTGATATAGCATACTGATATCAGCTTCAGTACCGTGTTTCCCTGAAAACAAGACAGGGTATTATTTTCTTTTGACCCCCAAAATAAGCACTTGGCCTTATTTTCGGGGAGGTCTTGTTATTTATGATTTGTGTGGGTTGTGTATGTTCTGCTGGATTTTAGGTCCTGAAAAAGGCACAATGGTAAAGCCAGAGAGAATGGATTGCTGCAACTGTTGCTAAGACATTTGCAATGGCCAAAAGCACTGCTTGAAAAGCATCTACCATGTTTCCCCAAGTCTTACTTTCTTTTGACCCCCAAAATAAGCGCTTGGCCTTATTTTCAGGGAGGTCTTATTATTTTTGAGGTGCAGGAAGCGGTGAGCATGGTCACCTCATTAACTGCTTCTTTGTTGCAATATTTTCGGGGAGGGCTTATTTTCGGGGAAGGGCTTATTTTAGTACATGTGCTCAAAAGCCCGACTGGGCTTATTATCAGGGGAGGTTTTGTTTTTGGGAAAACAGGGTAGTTATGAGCATCTGGATGACATGAAGTTGGACAGATAAGCTAAAGCTGTTGCTCCTGCTATACTTATTTTTACGTTGTCTAGTGGCAGCCCTTCACAAACCTATAAAAATCATTTTGAGGCTGGCATTGGAATCTGATAGCAAACTTCTTCAGGGTAAGATTAAGGTAATTCGAAGAGTGCAGAGAAGAGCAACAAAAATGATAAAAGTGGTCTGGAGGCTAAACCATACAAAGAATAATAACACAGCAGTCCTCCAATGTTTAAGGAGTTGAAAAGTAAGAAGAATTATGAGCCATAGTGGCTCAGTGGTTAGAATGCAGTACTGCAGGCTACTTCTGCTGACTGCTGGCTGCCTGCAATTTGGCAGTTCAAATCTCATCAGGCTCAAGGTTGCTCAGCCTTCCATCCTTCTGAGCTGGGTAAAATGAGGACTCAGATTGTTGGGGGCAATGTGGTAACTCTGTAAACCGGTTAGAAAGGTCTGTAAAGCACTGTAAAGTGATATATAAGTCTAAATGCTATTGCTAATTAGTGGATCAGCTTGCCTCCAGAAGTTGTGGGTGCACCATCACTGGAGGTTTTTAAGAAGAACAGCCAACCATTTGTCTAAGAGTGTTATAGGATCTCCTACTTGAGCAGGAGGGGTGGAGTAGAAGACCTCTAAGGTCCCTTCCAGCTCTGTTATTCTATGTTGTAAAATGCTTGCAGACCCTCTGGATGAGTTGCCAAGTAGTCTTGTGGATAAAGGTGCTCACTTTCAGATGCTGTTTCTGAATAAATACTTCTCTGTGCTCTCTCTCTGTCTCTCTTATTGTTCTCTCTCTTTGTTCCAATGACGAAAGAACCACAGATGATTCTAAAGTGTTATCCAGCAATCTGCTAAACAAATAAATGTTTGGCAGTTGCTAGAACAATATTTAAGTTACAACTTGGACTGCCTTATTTCCTCTATGGATGCAAAATGGCAGCGTTCTCAAGCAAAGTGAAAAGATGTGTTTTCAATTAAGATGCAGGTGCTTCTGTTCGCAACTCTTTCTGCCATCACCTAGCATTAAATCCAAAGAAACAGTGTCATAAATATTAGACACCCTTTTTCCCCTGGAAAAGCTGGAGCAAATAACATCTGCTTAGGTAGAGTAGATATGCTCATTTGCATTCTTTTGCTGCTCAGGCAGAAACAGCAACAACAAACAAGTGATGGTTATCAAATGGGATTATTGAAAATAGTAAATTTAGGCAAGAAAACATATTTTTTTTAAAAGTGAAAAGATAACCTCCAAAATGACAGACTGGCTAGGATTAGGAATGGATAGAAAAGTCAGATTTCAAAGAGCATTCGTGACTCAAGACCTTGAGACTTAGGAAACTCAATCCCCAAACACCAATACATACTACCAGTAACTACCGTGTTTCTCCTAAAACATGACGCACCCCTAAAAGAAGGCTCATCACTGTTTTGTGTGCATGCATTAAAATTAAGCCCTATCCCCAAAATTTGGCCCTATTTAAGCACATGTGCAGCTGGTCCATGAAAGAAGCGGCCCAGATGCCAGGCGAAGGACATCACTCACTATTTTTGGCCACAAAAGAAACAGCCCAACAGCCAGGCAAGACACCTGAGATGTGTGGAGTGCTCCTCTCAGCTGTGAAAGGCAAGGCATATGTGTGTGTGTGGAGGAGGAATTAGGACACCCCTTGAAAAGAAGGCCTAGCTGTTTTGGGGTGGGTCAAAAGAAAATAAGACCCTGTTGTATTTTTGAAGAAACACAGTAGATAACCACAGATTTGTCAAGCACTAAGCATAGGGCCATAAAAAGGGTGATTGCAGAAGATCAGCTCCTATAGAATATGGAATTTCAGAAATTGAAAGGTAAGCAGATACATATAAGCAGAGTATGTGGAGAGAGAGAGACTATATATTTTGAATCTTGTATTTCATTCTTCTATTCTATTCTTTTCTATTCTTTTCCAAAATTGGAAAATAACCATCTATCTAGTGTATACATCATGATTTGGTTTTTGCAGTAGCTCCTTATTTCCTGTCTTACCAGTTATAGCTTTTCCTGGAAATATTTTTTATCCACAGAAAACAACATACTTATCCCATTGCTTTTCTACACTGTTTTATAATATTCCATGAACAGAGTTTTACTCAACCCCAGCTGAGTTTCAGAATGGCCAATCCCCAAATGATAGCTTTAATAAATCTTTCTATAATAAAGTAGAGTTGCCCGAGATTTTTGTTCTCCAAGAAGCCCCAGGGTTATCTGCATCAACCTGAAGTTGATAAAAGTTCCCAACAACTTTCAATTCCCTGAAGAACTAGAGTCTACATTACAGATTCTTCTGGAAACCATGAGGTAGAAAAGGGAAAGTCCTCTTTTAAGAACACCTTATTGGATTTAATCCAATTGTTTGCACTGCCCTTTAATTGGGAATCAAAAGCAGAATTTCTATGCATCCCTGTTCTGACCCCCCTCCTCCGTCCAGGAACGAAAGCCAAAACCTACATAACTAAAAAGGTTTCTTTTAATCAGTCCAGACACTCGTTGGCTGCAAGCCCAAAATAAACAAAGAGATAAGCACTCTGGCAGCAATTACTACAAACCTAGGCAATGCAAACAAGCTCTCATAGCAAACCACTTCTCCAAGTTGGTTTCTCTGAATCATGAACGTTGACTCCTGCAAAAGGGCATGGCACAAACAGTCTCTTTTATAATCAGGAGAGGATCCTAATCAGCATCAGCTAAATGCAATCCTCTCCTATCATTACAAAGTTGTTCTTGCTGCCGAGTAGCCCTTCGACGGCGTGCATCCCGAAACAACTCACAAGTGTTTTCCTGAACACTTCCTCTGATCCCAGACTCCGCCGCCACCTGGTGGACAACCAGTCTTTCCTCGCCCTGCTTGGAGTCGGCACCCTGTCCAGGGTCCTCCACCTCCTCCAGGGCCAACTCATAAGACCCCTCGCTGTCGGAGTCTGGCGGCAGCTCCAACGGCTCCTGCCGGGCCACACCACATCCCTATGGAGTGGAAGGTAAACTCAATTGACAACCAGCTGGAGAAGAGCCCAGGTGGGAAATGAAACTCCTAGTGAGCAAATCTCAAGTGATTGTAACAGTCACTACGCAGTGCAGAGAGGCAAAAAGCTAGCGCATGCATGAACTAGCAATCAGAAGAGGCAATGAAAACCGCTTAACCTCACAATACATGAAGAACCATAGTTTCAAGAGGGGAACTGAGCATCCTAGACCAAGATAAATCCCCAAATGTTAGGGAATTCCCGGGAGTTTGGCATTCAGGCAAATTAGTTGTCAATAGATACATAAAAATAAACCACATTCACACGCCTTTCAAAAGAACCAGAACACGTCCCCTCCAGACACCAATGCCCACATAAGAAGGGATTAACACCAGATAAACAATCAAGCAGAATACAGTACCCTAATCAAGGAACTACCAAGGAGAAAAACACATCCCCACCAGCGCCAACAAAACCAGCTTCTATAAGCAGGGACTTCACCCCACACTTGCGCTGATGATGCTACCTTATCAGATGATGAAACCTTCGGAGCCTGGGAAGGCCATTTTTGCCCTCTCAGAGGCTTGAGAAAAACCTCCACAGCCTGGGGAGGGTAAAAAATGGGCTTCCCGGAACTTCCGGAAATCTGGAAATGAGCTCATTTCTGCCTCTGGAGAGCCTTCGGAGCCAAGGGGAGCCTGTTTTCACCCTCCCGAAGGCTCGAGGAAAGTCGAGCAGGAGGCCGAGTAGGCCACACCCACCCAGCAATGACTCAGAGAATCAATTGCTAAAATTTTTGAATCCCACCCCTGTACATCATACAAACATTGCACATTAAGTACACAAAATCTATCTTCCATTTAGCACACATTGAATCAAAACTCTACTCTGTCGTGATTTTTAAAGATAATTCTCTTTAATCCAAAATAATGCAAACTCATAGAAAGAAAATGCAGCAAGAATTCTTCTCCTTCTCCTTCTCCTTCTCCTTCTCCTTCTCCTTCTCCTTCTCCTTCTCCTCCTCCTCCTCCTCCTCCTCCTCCTCCTCCTCCTCCTCCTCCTCCTCCTCCTCCTCCTCCTCCTGAAAACAAGTAAAGATTGTGCCAAAGGAGGAGATCAGAATAAATGGGAAGTGGTGTCACTGGAACTAGGAGACAAGGAAAGATCCCGTTGTGGCATTTTACACAAAACCTCCTTAGGCAAAAGTGTAGTTGTTATTGCTTCAGTACAAGATACTTAGGAAATGATTGGAGCTCTACAGGACAAATTGTGCTGAGGCTGAGAAAGCGGGAGAAGTATCTTGAGGACAAAAATAATCAGCCGATGGGAAAGGTTGTTACCAACTGATTAAGGAAATGGATTTTTTAGTCAACCAGGCAAAAAGATCGGAAAAAGAAATGCAAAAGTTTTTTTTTAAAAAAAGGACTCAGCCGCTATGAATTCACTAATAAAAAAGTCTTGGAGACCATTGAGGATATTTCTGCAGAATCTTCTTGCTTTTATGAAAGTAATAAAAGCAAACTGGTTTTGTCGTATCAAAAGCTTTGTACCTTTGGGGGTACAAGAATAACATCCCGAGAGATGTACAAAAGTGGGAGAGCATTAAAGTATTAAAAGGAAAACTGCATGACTCTTATGTTCTTGATTATGTTCTGTAACCTAGGGGCTTGCCACTCCAGATGACAACCAGCTAATCATTTACTATAAGAAAACAATGAAACCACAACGATAAAGCCATACTCTATATATGTCCCAAATCTGTTTGTTGTAATTTGGCATATTTTAGGGGTGAGAGCTGATTCTTAAGTAGTCTGTGATGAGTTTAGTCTGCTTCAGCCATGATTTCCCTGTTTCGACAGTTCACAGTGCACCTATCCAGATGAATTGTTTTGCTATTAAAATATCCCTTTGATATTAAGCAATAAATATATTTAACATCTGAGTACCAAAGAAAAGTTCCCCGCTGAGTTATTTTCTTTTGTTAAATCTTTGCAAATAATTTGCTAACATACCTGGTATGGTATGGTAAAGGGGACAGAGGGAAAAGAGGAAGGAGAGAGGAAGGAAAGGAAGGAGGGAGGGAGGAAAAGAGAGAAGGAAGGAAATGAAATATGTTGTGACCTGTTGGCCATTAGACCCTCCAGCAGCCGAATCAGAGGCGAAGGAGGCATGGGAGTCAGGGTCACCATCAAGGCAAACTGAGAGTTCCCAGTGGGAAGAGGGAATGAAGATGACAGAGAGAGAGAGAGAGAGAGGAGGGAGGGAGGGAGGGAGGGAGGGAGGGAGGGAGAGAGAGAGAGAGAGAGAGAGAGAGAGAGAGAGAGAGAAGAGAAAGAGAAAGAGAAAGAGAAAGAGGAAAGAGAAAGAGAAAGAGGAAAGAGAAGAGAAAGAGAAAGAGAAAGAGAGGTGGAGTCTGAGCTGTCCATCTGTCTGGGACGTCCATGATGGAGAATCAACAGTCCCCAGATCTGGAGGTGGCTGATGAGGAAGAATAGCTGGCTCCTGTGCCTAATGTGCAGAAGCACAGAAAGGCAGAGGAGAGGAGAACAGTGGAAATCTGTGGGCTGATCCTTGGGAAAGAAGAGCCACTGCTGCTAGTGAAGCCCCACTCTAGCTCTGGGAATAAAAGGCAGCGGGTGGAAATGAATAGATATGGCAGACAATTATTCAACTTCTGGCAGGACGGACTTGTTAGCCTGCAATAAGAGAGATTTTTTTTTTTTTTTTTTTTTTGGCCAGGGATGCTGATACTCCTAATAAAGGAAACTTTGAGTTAACTTCAGAGATTTTGTCATGTTTGGAGAGCTGGGTAAGAAAAAAATGTTTTTATTATTAATCATCAATGTTACACCAGACTCATGTGATCAGGAAGGAATTTGGAACTAAAATAAATGATTGGTTTTGTAAAAGCATTTATGGGTAGATAAAATGTAGGTCACTTCCCAGAGATACCTTGCCTTCAACCACATGAATATGGATCCATTTGTTGAAAAACAATGTCATCTAATAAAATTTTGGGGCCTATGAAAGGGCTTACAGTTGGGAGAGAGATGCAAAATAAATGCTATGAGAAAGGAAGTTGAAAACAAGGAAACACGAATATTCAACATTTTCAGCTGTGGCATAGATACTAGCCTTGTTTTCTTCCTGACCTACTAATTTTTGCATAAAGACAGAATGTTTGTGTACATGTATTTATATTTGTATTTATATGTTAATATAACTATCCATCTTTGTTGGTAAAAAATGACAACATCTGATTATTCTGGTTATAGATCCATACTTTCTTAATTTCACAGAAGAGATGCATATTTATTCTGCATCAAGGTGACCTTAAACTGGATTTCAAAATACAGGTAATCATTAGGCAGCAACAGAAAGATAAATCTTTACATATTTCTTTGTTGCCATCTCCTTCCTTCCTCCCCTCCCCTGCAAATTAAAACCTCATTGTTAGGTGGCCCCCTTCTTCAGATGGAGAATCACTCTGGTGCAGTGGTGTGATTCAATTTTTGTTTTACTACCAGTTCTGTGAGCGTGGCTTTGTGGGCATGGCAGGGAAAGGCTAATGCAAAATCCCCATTCCCTTCCTACTCGTGGGCGAAAGATACTTCAAAATCCACATTCCCTCCCACCCCACTAACCTGCTTTCCAGCTCCATTGACCTGTTCAGGGCAACAGAAGAAGATCAGCTGGGACGCAGCAGGGGCAGGGCCAGCCTATTTGCCGGTTCTCCAAACTACTCAAAATTTCCGCCACTGGTTCTCCAGAACCTGTCAGAACTGGCTGAATACCACCTCCGCTCTGATGGTTAGTTCTTCCTTTATAAATCCAGTTCTCTGAATTCTGATAATTTTGGAACTTCCCAAATCCAAAACGGAACTGTTCATACCCAGATTTTAAACACGGGAATATCCATTAAAATTGAAATAAAATAGAACTTCTGAATTACTTCCAACCTTATCCCATAATAACAGACTGCTGCAATCTAGGGTATATTGTGGAAGCGCTTGGGTTTTTGTGAAATCTTTTGCCATGTATAACAAGTGCTTAAAACAAGCAACCAATTGAACCTGAATATAGAACTAAAAAGCAGAACAAGAAAAGGTTTGTGTGCTCATTACAATAACAGCATGGTTTTCTACAACAGCCAGGCAGGACATTTGAAATTGGACTTGCAACTAACTGTGTATATTATAGGAATTACGTTACATTTAGGCTGTCACTGTAACTAATGTTTGCAGTTCCTTGGCTTGCTGGTAACTTTTGACTTGTTTCCAAGGGTGACTGTAGGGTTGCATTATAAACAGTAAATGGATACCCCAGGTAGATTTAGAAAAGGTGTTACAAATGAAGAAAGATCTTGCTTTGGGGAGAAAAAACACCCCTTCTGTTTGAGTGTTTTAAGTAAGCCTGTATGTGGTGGTCACAAAACCAGGAGGTTTTGCACTAGAGAAGGAAGTGTTTACTTCCTTGTAAAAAAACACAGCACAGTATGAAAGAATGTCTTTCATTTAATAGTAAATTAAGCATTTATTTTCCTGATGGGGGCTTCCCAGAGAAGCTGGGATGCATAGACTGCAAGGAAAAATGAAACAATGCTTGCAGAAATCAGATTAGTGTGTGTGTGTGTGTGTGTGTGTGTTCCTTGACGTACAACCATCTGTTTAGAAGCTATTCAAAGTTACAACAGCACTAAAAAAAAATAACCACAACTGGTCCTCCGATTTATAATCTATATATTGGGTCAGATATATATTTTAAGAGGAGACCCTACACTCTCTCTGTCTCTCTGTCTCTCATACCTTTTAATGAGTCATATCAGTAATATGACTCATATCATATCATATCATAGACCCAGTGGTTCAGTGGCTAAGATGCTGACCTTGTCAATCAGAAAGGTTGGCAGTTTGGTGGTTCGAATCCCTAGTATCGTAACGAAGTGAGCTTCCATTACTAGTCCCAGCTTCTGCCTAGAAGTTCGAAAGCATATAAAAAATGCAAGTAGAAAAATAGGGACCACCTTTGGTGGGAAGGTAACAGCATTCCATGCACCTTCGGATTTAATCATGCTGGCCATATGACCACGGAGACGTCTTCAGACAGCACTGGTTCTTCGGCTTTGAAACGGAAATGAGCACCACCCCCTAGAGTCGGGAACAACTAGTAGATATGTGCAAGGGGAACCTTTACCTTTACCTTAATCAATCTAAAGTACTTTTCTTTAGTACCTGGTAGCAGATATCCAAACACACACAAAGAAGGAACTTTTTCAGGTCTACTCTGGAGATGTTGAGAATTCATCCACCATGTATGAAACAAATTGGAGAGTATGGAGAAATTTCATATAGGAATCCTATATATTTCTTATTGCCGTTTGTGAGCAATGATCTGTAGGGATAATTCAGACAGATACAGTAAGGCAGTAGTTGAATATTGGCCAAGTCTACATGACACAGCTTATTAAGCGCAGCTTTAGGGTTCTTCCTGATCCTTGGGAATAGATCCTTTGCCAGTTCATGGTCAGGGAAACAAAACAAAAAATCTTTCCATTAATGCTTAATTCATATCAGACTGTTGCATCTCCACTGAACTTAGCGGAAACATTATCCTTTCCAATTCGCTAAGCGTTAGTGAAGCAGAAGCAAGCAAGTGACCTGGGATGTAAGTTTTCTCCTGTTACTACTCAGGACGATTTGCATAGGAGCACAAATAATTATTAAAGTGGCATGACAAGATCCCTTAAGACTCCTTGCTTCCCATCTCCATTGCTTCCTGCAACATTTGCTGGGCATAGCAGGGGACCCAATCACTACCAGATGGAAATTAAGCTGTCACACTGCAAGCTGGATGCAAATGGATTCAGTGCATGCTTCTCAGTTTCCACTTCATCACTATAAAGGGAAGGGAAGTAGAATAAAAACATTATCTTCCATTAAATGAGATGAATATATGTACGTATGCGTGCATGCGTGTGTGTGTGTTTATCTCCTGCATCATGTTTTTTATATCCATCCAAAACAAAAAGGCACTGCTCAATATTATCGGTCATCAACACTTTATTGTGGATTCTTAGTCCAGATGTTACAGTGCTTTTATATTGCAAAATGTTTCTTTTTTTTACTTGTAGATGGCAGATTGTACCTTTTCTTCCTCCCTTCACCAATGGGCCACATTTGCTTTAGCTTCTTCTCATATTCCATCTTTGCTGTTCTATCTATAGATCGATCTGGCTGTGAATTTTCTGCAGGGTGGGGGTGGGGAAACAGAGTTGCAAATTTGAAAATGAAGGTAATTAATGTTATTTCAAAGAGCAAAAGCCAGTGAAGAATTTGATAGCAGTTAGACTTATATACCGCTTCATAGGGCTTTCAGCCCTCTCTAAGCAGTTTACAGAGTCAGCATATTGCCCCCAACAACAATCCGGGTCCTCATTTTACCCACCTCGGAAGGATGGAAGAGCCGGTGAGCCGGCTCTGAGCCGGTGAGATTTGAACAGCCGAACTGCAAAACTGCAGTCAGCTGAAGTAGCCTGCAGTGCTGCATTTAACCACTGCGCCACCTCGGCTGATAGGAACAGAAAATGAAACTTTCTCCTTAATTAAGTGGTGTGAGAAAGATGTGGAACTGTCCAAATTTTCAGAACTGGTTCCAGGTACAGTGTTGGAGTTCTTTCTAAACTATAGACTTTGTTTCCTGGACATAAACAGCAAGCAATACACTGTATTGTTTGAGGCTTCCATTTCAATGCAGATATCCAACTAGATAGCACCAAGGGATGTGGTGACTCAGTGGCTAAGATGCTGACCTCGTTGATCAGAAAGGTCGGTAGTTTGGCGGTTTGAATCCCTAGCACCACATAATGAAGAGAGCTCCCGTTACCTGTCCCAGCTTCTGCCAACCTAGCAGTTGGAAAGCATGTAAAAATGCAAGTAGAAAAATAGGGACCACCTTTGGTGGGAAGGTAACAGCATTCCTTGAGCCTTCAGCATTTAGTCATGCCGGACACATGACCACAGAGATGTTTCTGGACAGCGCTGGTGCTTTGGCTTTGAAACAGAGATGAGCACCACCCCCTAGAGTTGGGAATGACTATCACATATGTGCAATGGGATCCTTAACTTTATTCAGCTGGAGTTTGCTAAGAACATTGAAGAAGAAGTAAGCATTGTGTCTTAATGTTCAGTAAAGATTGGCTTTATATTTGGTGAGCAGTAGACACTAATTCAGTGTTCTACAAGTAGGAACCAACACTCATCCAACTGGCCTGGTGTCATAATAGATTCCACAATCCTTGTGAGGAACTTATAGAAATCCTTCAGTAACCTGCCAAATTACTCAAATATCAAAATGGTATTCTTTTCTCACTTCTACCATTATTATTTAAATCAGAAACAATCTGGTGCTTTTTGGCAGCAGTATCTTTGGGGGTGTTGTAAGAGGGTAGATGGTGGTTGCAGAAGCATGATTCAGGATCTGATCCTTTTGTATACATGACATGCATGTTCCAAGGAGTTGTAATGGTCTGTGAGAATTACCTTGGGAGGCAAAAGGGAGAATCTCAGACTAGCCAACCAGCATGGAAAAGATGCCTCAGCCCACAGAAGGAGGAATAGATGGGAAACATTTCAAAAGGGCCAATCCCCAGTTTTCAAGAAAGAAAAAGGAGAAATATTTCTGTGTTGCAAGATTGAGGTTAACCCTGTATGGCAGTTCAGATAATGAAGCATAACCAAGAGCATTAGCTATGTCTATATTATTAGGTTTTAGATGCCATTATTAGATTAATGGCATCTTTGCAAGTATTTAGCTGAGTAAAAAAATATATGCTGTATAAGTCAAATACTGAGTAAAGAATGTCACAGTTCTGACATTTTCAGGCAAAAAGCATCATCTAGATGAAGAATATAAAAATACATACTGAAATGTATCCATAGAGTACTTCTAGGAGTACAGACAATATTGACAAATAGCAAGTCCTGGGCTCTGAAAAATAACAAATCAAAAAATGTTGTAGGTTACCCACAACCATTTGAAAGTGAGAAGCATATACAACTGTAAAATAAATAAATCAAATTAAGCTGAAATTCCAATGGCATAGAACCCAATAGGAAAGCAAGAAAAAAGAGGGAAAAATCCACCTACACAAAAAGGAAGGAGGATAGGAAGGAAGGGAGGAATATGAATGAGAAGGAAGGAAAGAGGAGTGAGAGAGATGAGAATGAGAAGAAAGGAAGGAAGGAAAGAAGGAATGGAGAGATGGATGGGAATGAGAAGGGAGAAAGGGGGGAAAGGAAGGAAGGAAGGAAGGAAGGAAAGGAGGGAGGGAGGGAGGGAGGGAGGAGGAAGGAAGGAAGGAAGGAAGGAAGGAAAGAAAGAAGGAATGGAGAGAGGGATGGGAATGAGAAGGGAGAAAGGGGGGAAAGGAAGGAAGGAAGGAAGGAAAGGAGAGAGGGAGGGAGGGAGGAAGAAGGAAGGAAGGAAGGAAGGAAGGAAGGAAGGAAGGAAGGACGGGTGGACTTTTAGAATTTTGTTCTGTTATCAGAGGCAATCTCAGACTTGATGTGAATCTGCAGGTATGCATGCCATAAAAAGATTCAAGTAGTTTCCTGGAATTCTTTTCTCTCTGACTGTCAATTCAGCTTTATCCTTCTTAGCCAAATCTGCACTTTCAAAAGGTACTCCTCAGGAGCCAGCAGTAAGAGACAGCTTTGCCAGTGGGATAAGTCATTCCTGCCTAGGGAGAAGCAGCAGATTAGCATTAGCTCAAAAGGAAGAGCCCAGGAGGAGAGGTTGGTGGTGATTTTTAGAAAGAGAAGTATTCTCTTCTTAAAGGACTAGCTTTTGCTGCAGATTGGTGTACCATTGTAGCTTGGGAGAGGGTGCAATTTGAAATTTTAGATGAAAATTGAATGAGGGTGTTCCAGATGGCGCAGAATAATAGGGGATCCTGAAGCCAGGGGAAGCAAAATTCTAAACTCATATATCCTCTTAGGAAATAAATGCAGCAGTCCTAATCATTCTATGAGAAATTCATCTTTTTAAATTTTTCCTGGTGTTTGTATGCAGTGGCATATAAATTAAATGAGTAAATAAAATCTGGAGCTTTTTTTAAAAAAAATTATATACCAGAATAATTTGAAGGCATACAACTTTATCCATTTTTGATTTAGCTGATGAGCAAAATTTAATCTTATGAGTTTTAAGACCTGGGAAAAACCCAATGGAGTTAAATACAACATTCCATGCAAAGTATGTAAGGTTTTATAATTTTATTTCTAATGTAATTGTATAAAATTTCAGTGTTATATAGTTATTTCCATTATACATTCTGACAATGAGAGTAATCAATCAATGAAATGGCTTGTCTTCAGAGGTTGAGGGTGCTCCATCACCTTAAAAGGTTTTTAAGAAGAGATTGGACAACAAATTGTCTGAAATGATATAGGGTTTCCTGCTTGAGCAAGGTGTTGGACTAGAAGATCTCCAAGGTTCCTTCCAACTCTGATGATGATATCTTAATCTCATCTTTCATCTACTGGTCATCCTGGTCTCTGACCTAAGAAAACAAAATTCATTTAAGGCAGGATTGAGAAATGAGAAGAAGTTGTGTTGGTTTCCATGATGCTTCTCAGCCAGAACTTTAGAAGAAATAATAAAGCTTTAAAATGCTCACTTTTAAATAAATATATACTGGGTTAAAAAGAAAATCATACTCTTAAAAGACATGATAACACAGCTGGGAAAAGATCATCATCCAAGGCAGCAATAAAATCAGAAAGGATAACCACAACATTTTTAATCAAGAATTTTTGGGTCGCAAATCATAACCAAAAATATAACCAATCAAGGCATGTGGACTCTTTCTGCAAAATAATAATAATAATAAAGCGCATTGGCTGTTTGCCTCACCACCTTCTTTAAGTCTGAAAAGAAAAGTCCTTGGCTTTTGATCCTACCATAATAAATAGCCAGGCCATATCCTTGCAGACAGCAAAAATGTCCATATTAATATAGCTATAATATACAATTTATGGAAGGTAATGCCAAGGACAGGGTTCTGTGATTTAAATAAGAATTTCAGAAATTCCTAGGGGAAGAAATATTGATTAGTTTCTGATAGGATGCTGTTCTTATAGATTTTCTTTTTAAAATCCCTCCACCACCGAGTTCCAAAGCAGGGAGGCAAACATGTTGGATGAGCATAGTTAAATCTGAGCCCCACTTAGATAATAGTGTTTAGGAGCAACAAATGTCTTTTGTGCTATAGATGCATGTCCCAAAAGTGCTTTTTTTTCAAAAGGCAACTGGACTTTCTGTTTTTTTTTTCTTTGAAGATGTTTCACTTCTCATCCAAGAAGCCTCTTCAGCTCTGAGAGGATGGTGGGGAATGCAAGGATTTGTACCCCTTGCAGACAGCTAGTCATTTGCATTCTTTTAGCAAGTCGTTGAGGCCACCTGGAGACTTATCTGTGTCCTTAGGGTCACCTGAGTGGTGCAAATGGGTGTGGAGCCTTCTTGGAACTGCTGAGAGGATTGTGTTGTAGACTGGAGAGAGATGATGTTTTATCCCTCCCCTTCTGTTAAGAGAGGGCTGTTCATAGACATTTAGTTATGGATGCATATTCTTCTTCTGGCAATATACTATAATCCACTACCCCCACATCAAGAAAAAAAATACAAGTTTGTTCCCCATAAAATGGAATTGAAACTTGAGATGTTTGTAGAAGGTTTCCTGATGTATTAATTTTGTGGATAAATTTTGGAAGGATTTTATTTCATGACATACCTTGTCACTTTCCTTTGAGTACTGTCTATAGCAGTGGCTGTAGTAACAACTAGAATATTGAGAAGAAATATTTCTTCTAGAAACCCTAGTGAAGAGGAAGAGTGAACCCCTATTGGAATACAAGCAGCATCCTCTTCAAGAGAGTATTAACAGAGCCATAGGCCAGAGAAATAATTTATTTATTTCTATCCCGCCTTTATTATTTTTACAAACAACCCAAAGTGGTGAACATATTCAACATACCTTTCTCCTCCTATTTTCTTCACAATCACAACTCTGTGGAGTGGCTTCAGAGACAGTAGCTGTCCCAAAGTCACCTAGCTTAGAACTCACAGTCTCCTGGTGATTGGGCCAAGATCACCCAGCTGACTTTCATGGCTAAGGCAGGACTAGAACTCACAGTCTCCTGGTGAATGGTCCAAATTCATCCAGTGGGCTTTCATAGCTAAGGCAGGGTTAGAATTCAAAGTCTCCTGATGATTGACCCAAAGTCACCCAGCTGGTTTTCAGGGCTAAGATGGGACTAGAACTCACGACCTAAAGCTATCTAACCTGTCCCTTAACCATTGGCTCTCTGAATTGCTATATGAAAAGCAAAAGTCCTTGTGATTTTAGGTCTAATGTGTCCCCAAAACGTTGGCTATGTTGACTATTATTCCTCTCTCCCTCCATCATCATCACCACCCAAAAAAATGCAAAGAAGGATTTTGAGGAGAACTTTGAAAAGTAATTTGGGAAACATTGATAAGAGACATAAACCTGGAGATAGATACCTGGGTGAACAGCATTTGTGTTCTAATCACCATCATTATCATTAAAACTTATGCCGGCTCTATTTCTCAAGAAAGGGGACCCAATGGCTCAGGGGCTAAGACGCTGAGCTTGTCGATCAGAAAAGTCAGCAGTTTGATGATTCGAATCCCTAGCACCACTTAATGGAGTGAGTTCCCATTACTTGTCCCAGCTTATGCCAACCTAGTAGTTTGAAGCATGTAAAAATGCAAGTAGAAAAATAGGAACCACCTTGGTGAGAAGGTAAAAGCACTCCGTGTACCTTTGGCATTTAGTCATGCCAGCCACATGATCACTGAAACATCTTCAGACAGTGCTGTTTTTTTGGCTTTGAAACAGTGATGAGCACCGCCCCCTAGAGTTGGGAATGACTAGCACATATGTGTGAGGGGAACCTTTACCCTTTACTTTATTTCTCAAGAACTGTTCCTGTGATCTTAAAGGTACAGCTGAGGAGGGCTTGCAGGAAAAGAAAGAAAAGCAACATCTCCAAGGTATTTTTCAAAAAGGAATACAATTAGTACTTTCCTGACAATCTCCATGAATATTGCCCAGAGATGTTGGCAGATCACCTGCTACATTCTCTGTAAATCAATACCACCCTGTCTTATTTAGACTGCTGCCTATTGACAGAAAGTGAAATTAGCATGAAAGAGCTGCAGAAGATAATCTGTCTTTATGCTTTCTTTCTTTCTTTTTTCTTTCCCCCCCCCCCCCCCCGTCTCTTCTGTGTTATGCTGATGCTATTACTAGGGGAAATTGCTTCCTTGATTTCTTTCCTTGGCCTTTTGGAATTTCAAACAAATTACGATCAAGTATAATTGAAATGTTAGCCTTCCTGGTGGTGGCAGGATTAAATCTGAATGCTGTCACACAAGTAACAGTTAGTACATTGAACATTCACAAGAAAAGCAGGAGCGGAAGGGAGGGGGCAAAAGAACATGTGTGGGGGAGGGAAGAAACAAAGTGTGCTGAATTCTTAGGAGAATTTGCCATTCCAGAGATTCACAGGGCGACAAGCGGAATTGAAAGCTTTTAAAGCTCTGGAGCATGCAAACGGACGCCACCTATTGTCATTTTTAAAAAAATATCTTGGTGCAAAGGATGGCTTGCAAATTAATCTGGCAGATGAGCACATACAAAGCGGGTTGTTGGGATGAGCAAACATGTCATTCTAAATAGGGGTGATATTAACAGGCGTGGAGATAATTGCAAATCCTTAGCAAAAATCCTGGGGAGGAAAGCTATGGCAAATCTAGACAGCGTACTAAAAGGCAGAGACATCACCCTGCCAACAAAAGTATGTAAAGTCAAGGCTATGGTTTTCCCAGTTGCAATGTATGGTTGTGAAAGTTGGACCATAAGAAAGGCTGAATGCCAAAACATTGAAGCCTTTGAATTATGGTACTGGAGAAAACTCCTGCAAATCCCTGCAAGACGATCCAACTGGTTAGTCCTAGAGATCAATCCTGACTGCTTTTTAGAAGGCCAGATCCTGAAGATGAAACTCAATTACATGGGGCTACCCTTGAAAAGTGTTTGGAGACTGCAGCTAGTCCAGAATGCAGCCGCGCGAGCAATACTGGGTGTACCTAGGCACACCCACGTTACACCTATCCTCCGTGAGCTATTGGTCTCCGGACGCAATTCAAGGTGTTGGTTATTACCTTTAAAGCCCTACATGGCTTAGGTCCAGCGTACCTGCGATACTACCTACTGCCACATACCTCCTAGCGGCCAGTGAGATCCCACAGGATGGGCCTCCTTCAGATGCTGTCAGCCAGACAATGTTAGCTGGCGGCTCCCCAGAGGAGAGCCTTCTCTCTGGCTGCTCCGACCCTTTGGAATGAGCTACCCCCAGAGATCCGGACCTTACCCACTCTCATGGCCTTCAGAAAAGCTGTTAAAACCTGGCTATTCCAGCACGCCTGGGGCTGTTGACCTCACTGTTGAGGTCCAGCCCCGATCAGAACGAATGTATGTGTGGTGATTTTAAATCTGTCTTTTTATTTTTTCATTATTTCTTTTTTCTCTTTTTTGTAAGCCGCCCGGAGTCCCTCGGGATTCGGCGGCCTATAAATCTTATTAATAAATAAATAAAACAAATAAATAAATTACTTTGGCTACCTAATGAGAAGGAAGGGCTTACTGGAGAAGAGCCTAATGCTGAGAAAGATTGAGGGCAAATGAAGAAGGGGACGACAGAGAAGGAGGTGGCTGGATGGAGTCACTGAGCTTGAATGGACTCCAGAGGATGGTAGAGGACAGGAAGGCCTGGAGGATCATTGTCCATAGGGTCATGATGGGTTGAAGACAACTTTGCAACTAACAACAATAACAAAGCAAAAATTAGATTCTTTTCTGAAAAAAAACCCAGTTATTTACTTATATGTTTTTCTGCCTAATCTTGCATTTAGCAGCTGAAGTGATTTATTTTTGGCTCAACTGTGGATTAGTCAAAATAGCAAACATGAGCTCGACCACCTATCTTAAGTAACTTTGCAGCTACAAAGCTGGTGGGTGACTTGTCTTCCTCTTAAAGGAACTTGGATCTCATCCTACATTCCTGTTCCTGGACTTCAGCTGATAGAAAGCTCTATCCATAGGTCTTTCTAAATGGAAAGGTGGCTTAGTTGTTTTCTAAATTCCCTCATAACAACGATGTTTTCCCCTTTACATACTACCCATCAGTATGTCAGGCCTGGAAGCCATCTTTTGTATTAGGCCTTCAAGCCTGCCACATTTATTGTTGTGGGAAACTAGGAGGGGGGAATTATATGGAGTGGGGTAGATATAGCCATTCCTTTCTCAGAAAGTCAAGGACATCTTGCCCTGTACCTGGAGTGGCAGGACTGGGAGGCATCTCCAGTTGGGATGACATTTGATTGGACCATGTGATGGACATGTGTGTGCTGGGCAGGGATTTGAACCTTAATTTGAGTGGGGAAATCCTGGAAACTTTCAGATTCGGTTTTCCCAGATGTGCCAATATGACTTCCCTAATAAAATGGAACTTTAAGCAATGTCAAGCCCCAGAGTCTTCTTTTTTTAGGGGTTTTCCCTGGAATTCTGACACAGTGTACAAAATTAAAATGCAAACAAACCAGGATTCTGACTGCATTTATTGTAATGATTAGAGGGTTGGAGGTAAAAAATAAAATAAAATCCCCTATCCTCTACAGATCTCCCTGCTTAATACTGGCTGACTCACTACTCCTTAACTTATTTTTCTCATAGGGTTGTTGAGAATCTTCAAAAGAGCAAAAGAACTTGACAATTGTCCTGATATTCTTTAAAAAGTTTCATGATGATGATGATGATAATAATCCTAATGATAATTTCCCAGATCCCTCCCTTTCATGTATGGAGGTGATTCATGTATTTCATATTTTAAAATCATATTCTAGTTCTAGTTATTCCAAGGAACATTACATTGAGAGGTGACAATTCAACTTATTATAACTCTTAATAAGTCTGTGAAATCTAATGCCTTTTTAAAATCACCTTCAAATTGAACATCACTCTGCTATGCATCTAAGGGAATGCTCCTCTTGATTATGTCAGTAGAAAGCTAATGTTCCAAATGTATAGAAGAAAGTATAGGTAAGGTTATATATGTAGGTGGCCATGGCAGATATAAAAAAAATATAGGTGAGACTATATATGTAGATGGCCATGGCAGATATAAAAATATATAGGTAAGGTTAAATATGATATGGCAGATAAAAGAAAATATAGGTGAGATTATATATGTAGATGGTCATGGCAGTTAAGTCTAGATAAAATTTTATATATAGATGGCTATGGAAGATATAAAAAGGTATAGGTAAGATTATAGATGTAGATGCCATGGCATGGTGGAGGGGGTGGAGAAGAGGAGAGAAAAAGAGGATGAAAGATGCAAACAACAAACAAACTTGCTGGAATCATTAACTAGCCAAGTCCTTAATAAAGAGCTGAGCAAAAGGAGCTGACATACCTTCTATAAATTGTGTGGCTGGAAAACCTATTAAATCTGACAGGGAAAGAGGGAGGGGGGGTCTGGATTGGTGAGGAGTCTGATTACACCTCGTTCTTTATTCCCTATTGACTTTGGATATGCCATACCTTTCCATTTCCTGGAGAAATAAATTAAAAGTCAGAAGTAATTTGCCTGATGGAGGGTACAGGTGGGACTTCCCCCTCCCACTCTGAGGCACATTTGCACACTGAGAAATCCAATTTAACCCCTAGAGGGGGGATATCTTATTTTCTTTTGTTGACAGCTTTGTGGCAGCTAAAATAGGAACCTGATTAAAGAGAGACAGTGAGAGATTGAGGTCTTGTTCCTACAGAGGGAGGATCAAGGCCCTCTAATCTTATCTCCCACTGCAGGGGGATGAACTGCTGGATGCCGGCAGCGAGATAAACCTCACCTATTTGAAACCTGATGTTGACTGTGAGATAAGCCTCACCTATTTGAACCTATCAGAAGGCCGATCAACACCCACCTACGCAGGGTGCAGAAATGCAGAAATGAAGGGGTAGAGTTTTTTGCACGTAGAAGCAGAAGTGCTAATTTCCCCCCCTTCCTTGCCAGGTTCTCCAGCAGTTATGGATCCAAGCAATTGTACAATATAATGAGAATCATCAGTTAGTGGGTGACTTAGACTGGAAAGATTCAAGTTCAGTTCCCCATCTGTCAGAATAACTCATAGGAAGACTTGGGATCAATCAATCAATCAGAATAGAGCTGGAAGAGACCTTGGTGGTCTTTTAATCCAACGCCCTGCTCAAGCAGTAGACACTATACAATTTGAGACAAGTGATTGTCCAGTCTCTTCTTAAAAACTTCCAGTGATGGAACATCCACAACTTCTGAAGGGAAGCTGTTACACTTGTTAATTTTCCTCAGTTAGGAAGTTTCTCTGAATTCTCTGCTTTTCTCCTTGGTTAATTTCTTTACATTGTTTCTTGTCTTGCCTTCTGGTGCTTTGGAAAATTAGCTGATCCCCTCTTCTTTGTGGCGATCCTACACTCTCTCTAAATTCATCTTCACTGGATTATTGTGGGAATATTTATTCTGTTAGTTCTCCCTCCCTCTCTCTCTCTCTCTCTCTCTCTCTCTCTCTCTCTCTCTCTCTCTCACACACACACACACACACACACACACACACACAGAGAGAGAGAGAGAGAGAGAGAGAGAGAGAGAGAGAGAGAGAGAGAGAGAGAGAGAGAGAGAGAGAGAGAGAGAGAGAATGGCCTGGAGAATTCTGTCTGTATCAGCTTCTCAAAATCAAACACTTGTCATAAACTTTTAAAGCATCATCCCAGAAACTTAATTTATCTGCTAATGTAAAGAAATGTCTTATTAGTCAGAATGAAGATCAGTGATTCTATCAGCAGAGTGTCATAACCACCAAAGGAAGATGACTCTGCCATCTCTCTGAGTGTGGCACATTGGTTAAATTGCAATAGTTCAGGCTAATTCAGCTCACTGCTAGGAGTTCGATCTTGGCTGGTTCAAGGTTGACTCAGACTTCCATCTTTCTGAAGTCAGTAAAATGAGGACCTAGATTGTTGGGAGCAATATGCAGAGTCTGTAACCATTTATAGAGGGTTGTAAAGCACTATGAAGCAGTATATAAGTCTAAGTGCTAGTGCTATAACAGTTGACAAACCTGAAATTCAGCTAGGCAAACTCAGCTGTAATCGCAGTTCAACTAGTTCTCATATTTAATGAGGTGGGAAGTTCTTATTAAACACAGAGCTGGAACTTGGCAATTTGAGTTCATGTTGCCGAGCAATATGGAATCTGGAATATGGGGGAAATCTTGTTTGTCTAGAAGAAGTTACCAATACCAGCCTGTCTATTAGAACAGAGAGCTCATTATGTCTGCTCATCACTGGGTTAATATGTCATCTCCTAATCCACATAGCATCACAGCCCTTTTCTCTAATTAGGCTTTTGGGAGCACCCCCTCCAAAGAGTAGTCTTCCCATCAGCCACCTGCTAAAAGATTGATCCAGCTGTCAGAGGTCTGGCCTTTCCTGCCAGCTGAAGCAATCCAGCCCCTAAGTCGCTTATAATTTACAATGCCACCCTTTTTGATGGAAATAACATTTGAAAACTATACTCCAGAGATACATCTCTGCAGTGGACTGAAACTAAGTTCAAAGCCTTCTGAAGTGATTTGGTGATTCAAAGGGAGACAGAAACACAGGCAGTCTTGCTGAAAACAATAAATGCACGCATCGCAGTTCTCCAAATAAGGCTTGGAATGGGAAAAGAAGAAACAAACAATACATTTTAGATCAAAACAACAAATTGCACAATTTCTATGCAAGATAGACTCTTGATAATATTCAGGTTAGAAATTAATCACAGGAGACCTTCTGGAAAAGTTTAATAAAGCTATATGACTCCACTGCTAAATCATGCCCGCAAGCATATTTGCAAATCATTTTCCTCATGTATATTATTTGTAAGGAAGATGTAGTGGTATAATCTTACAGCCTGCAGGGTTAAAGTATGTGTTAGGGATGATTACCTTTGCACAAGGAAAACAGTGTAAGATGGAGGACAACCTGAAATGTAATCCTGTATATCATGAAACCAAAAGGGATCTTTCCAGTGTACTTATTTAAAACATGAGGCACATCTGTTGCATTCACCATTTATTTATTTCTGCAAGTAGGGTGTTAGCTGAATTATACATTCTTTGGATGACTTCGTGGGACTCATATTAGCAATTCACAGCCATGAGTGGAAAGTTGCAATCAACTTGTTGTTGTTAGTTGTGAAGTCACGTCCAACCCATCATGAGTCCATGGACAATGTTCCTCCAGGCCTTCCTGTCCTCTACTGTCCTCTGGAGTCCATTTAAGTTCACACCTACTGCTTCAGTGACTCCATCCAGCCACCTCATTCTCTGTCGTCACCTTCTTCTTTTGAGCTCAAATCTTTCCCAGCATTAGGCTGTTCTCCAGTAAGTCCTTCCTTCTCATTAGGTGGTCAAAGTATTTGAGTTTCCTCTGCAGGATCTGGCCTTCTAAAGAGCATTCAGATTGATCTTCTCTAGGACCGACTGGTTTGATTGCCTTGCAATCCAAGGCAGTAGTGGGATTCAATTTGTTTTACTACCGGTTCTGTGGGCATGGCTTGGTGGGTGTGGATACGGTAAAATCTCCAATCCATCTACACTCAAGGGGAAGGTTACTGCAAAATCCCTATTTCCTCCTGATCAGTTGGGATTCAGGAGGCAGAGAATAGATGGGGCGGGGCCAGTCAGAGCTGGTATTTACTGGTTCTCAGAACTAATCAAAATTTCCACTACTAGTTCTCCAGAACTGATCAGAGGATTATTTCATGCATTGAATTATTGGAATTTCAGCAATTAGAATGTTTATTAATTGATTGACATAATTTGCATGATTTTACATCTTGCCACATAAATTCTCTGTACTAACAGCTTTTAGAGGTAATAGTAACATTTAGAAAGTAACAATATGCTCATTCTCCAATGTACAATATTATATGGTCCCATAGACAATATCCACAAGAACAATAAAACTCACAATTTGTCATGGGTCCAGACTAATTTCCTGACTCTCATGCATGGGTGCAGAACCACGTCTTTATGCTATCCCAATATGCAGCCCTGTCAGGTATGATAGGTGTGATGATTCAAAGGACTATAACTGAAAAGTTCATTTTCTGGGCCCAACAAATTTTAATCAGCAAGCATCTCCTATTAGACCTTGAAGAACAAGTAGAAATAATTAGAGATAGTACCAAAATAACCTGGATCCATGTCTATGGAGATTCTCAGTTGTTCCAAAGGAGCTTTTTCAAGAGGCAACTGGATTTCCTTGTTGGGCAAACCACTTGTTAAATTACACACACACACACACACACACACACACACACACACACACACACACTCTGTCAAAGTGGACCCTGGGTGCTGCACTGTAATGGGGAAACAGGCAATGGAGTGGCTGGCACAAGGGAAGAAGGAGGATCAGAAAGAAGAAAGAGGGAAAGTTGCCTTCTTCCTTCACGCTGACCTCTCTGTTGTCCATTTTTCCATCACAGCACAGCTCCTGGGACCTATTTTGATAGTGGGGTTGGGGTGGTGGTGTAATTTAACAACCAGTTCTCCCGAACCAGTGCAAACTGGCTGAATCCTACCACTGGGGGTTGGGGTGAGAGTATATGCATACTATGTGTAGTGTAGCCTATGAAAATATGGAGAAAAGTACTCTTGAAATGCAAACATTGGGAAATAAAAGTTTTAAATATATTTTTTTAAATGAAAGCAATTTCTTGGGGAAACGGAACAGTCTATTTTCTTTTTTAAACAGATTCTGATCTGTTTAAATAATATGGCACTGAGTGAATTGTAGTTTGGGTCCAGCTTTTATACATTGTAACCGATACATAGGAGAAACAAAAATGTCTTGGAGAGACATTTTTTTCTTGGCATGGCGATAATGTTAGGAAAAACCTCACCTCTACAATTCCCATGTGCTAGGCTGCTATTAAAGTAATAGAATTAGGAGTAATAAAATGTTCAATATCCCTACCAGGGCCAACAAATCCCAGCCTGTTAGTTAAAATCTGTCTTGACATAATTTAAAAAAGAAACTTTAGATATATCTATAAAAAAAACCTGAACACTATATTGGAGGAGAGGGGAAAGAGAGAAATTGGCCTGTCCAGCAATATTCCATGCTGAAGTTCCTTTTTAGAAATATACTAAGAAAAATATTTTTAATAGTAAATAAATAAATGGACAAGGTACTTTTAGAATTTGATGTACAGAAAGATATTCTCCCCATCATCCAAAGATGGTGGTATTCTTGAGAAAGAGGTGTTACACAACTAGGAAGCCCATTGTATACACACACATAGCTCTTGGTTCAGGACATGGCATTGCAGCTTCTACACTGTCCATTTTGCTGTTTCTGGGGGGGGGGGTTCAGCCTAGCTGGAAATAACACCAGCTTGCTCTTCATTTTACTCAGGACAAATAAATATATATGTATACATGAATGATTTTTAAGTCTATATGTAAAACACAAATACTGCAAGAAAAGGAGTGGCAGAACCTGGGTCGGAGTTAAAAGAGGGATCAGCCTAGTATCCTTCTGTAGCCACAAGTAGACTAAGTCCAACCTACTTTGGATTCTCTTGGCCTTATCTAACTTCAAGCAGGTGCTAGCCCCTTAGTTGAGAAAATTCCTGGGCATGGGCATGATGAGAATAAATCAGTTTAATTGGATCTTCATATGTGGACCTGACACATACAAGGCTTAATTCTTTCCTTGTATTAGAGCTTCTACTTAAGAAAACACATACCTTTGAATCTAGCTTGTTGTTTGCCTGCCAAATGATGCTCTACAAGATATAATTTATCATCTTTAGATCAAGAGTAATTACTTGACACATGTTTAATTAGGGTAAATTGTATCATCAGAAGCCCAGAACTATGAACCAATAAGGGGAAAGAGTGAGCAATTCATGGATGAGTTCAAAATAGCAACTCTTCATTATTTATTGGCGTTTTGACCCTACCTTACCCAGACAGTATCTCAGCATTTTTATTTTATTTTACAAATGTCTTTAAAATGCATGTTGTCTCCCTCCATATTGCCTAAAGTAAGATTGTAACCATGTCTCCTTTCTGAATAAAACAGTACCTTTTCCAGATGTTTGCCTTGAACCCACAGAGCAATTCTACTCTTTCCTTTTGCAGATCACACTAGCATTTTTTCAGATTTCCGTGCAAAACTGAAAATACCTTGCAGATACTTCAAATAATCCAGTCATCAAAGTTAACACATCTTAGCCTAAATCAACTAACAGCAGGATGGCTATAGTGGTCCAGTGTGAGATGGTAAATAGATGTTAGTGTTATAATTCTCTCACCACTGTCAAACTATTCACTAAGGCTGCATTACTATTATTATTAGTCTTCTCATCGTTCCTATCACCCATCTCCTCCCACTGATGACTGCATGACTGAAACTTTGTTGCTTGTATTTTTATGATTTATATTGATTGTTTCCTAGTATGATTTGATTGCTTATTTTTACCCTATGACTATCATTAATTGTTCTACTTTATAATTCATGATGAATGCATCTTGTCTTTTTATGTACACTGAGAGCATAGGCACCAAAGACAAATTTCTTGTGTGTCCAATCACACCTGGCCAATAAAGAATTCTATTCTATTCTATTCTATTCTATTCTATTCTAGGGTAATTTCATCCCCCTTTGATGTTTAGGAGTTGAGGTTGCTTTTAATGAAGGAAAAACATTTTTAATGATGGAAAAATGCTTTTGTATTTGCATTTATTAGTTTGTCAAACTTGTACACAATAACAGGTATAAATATAATCATGGATATGAAGAAAAGAAATTAATACAGATAAATGGGGACAGTAGGACATGGACATTAGGCATGCTGGTGTACTTATGCACACCCCCTTTACGGACCTCTTAAAAATGGGGTGAGATCCACGTTAGACAGTTTAAGGTTGAAGCTGTGAGATTAGAGAATGTAGCAACGGAGTCAGGTAGAGCATTCCAGGAATTGACCACTGTGTTACTGAAGTCGTATTTTCTGCAATCGAGTTTGGAACAGTTTACTTTGAGTTTGTATCGATTGTTTGCCCATGTATTATTGAGGTTGAAGCTGAAGAAGTCATTGACAGATAAGACATTGTAGCAGAGAATTTTGTGTACTGTGCTTAGATTAAATCTTTGATTAAAAAAAGTCAAAAATAGACTGGACACCATTTGACTGGGATGGTATAAGATCTCCTGCTTGAGCAATGGTTTGGACTGGAAGCCTCCAAGCTCCCTTTCAGCTCTACATTTCTATGTTCGGTGAAGATGAATAAAACTTTGCAGAACAAATCCACTCATATTTTGCTACAACCAAACTTCTACATACAAAAAAAAAATTACTGACAAACCAGAAGTTAGCATAATTTGTCCATGGGTGACATAGAACAATTTTAAAACTCTATGATTAGCTTTTTTTTTTCATTCTTCCCAAATGTTAGATAGAATTCAGTGAGACCTCAATCTCTACTTTAGGGGCAAAGTCTGAAGTGTAGACTAACAACAGTTGGCCTAGCCTAAACTTTTCTCAATCTTCCTTATTCCAATTTCTGTATCATACCAATGGATGAAAATTTCTGAACAAGTCAAAGGCTTGTACTCAATTTTATGACATTTTGATTAATCCTAATAAAGGTATTGCCCACTTACTGATGGTAGAGTTTTATTCCCCAGCTAGACAACATGACTACTTTGGTTAATATTGATTATTGTCAATAAATACTATTTTTTTGTCCTTTTCTATGCCTTTCCCCCCAAAAGAATGTACACAAGAAACAATTTGTGTTAGGAATTCAGAGTAAGATTAGAAGAGACGTTTCAAAGGACATACTTGTAGATACTTATCTAATATACCCTGAGGATAATTATATCAGAAATCCACATAGGTCTAAAACTAAGCTGATTATGTTGCAGTAATGGACCGGTAATTTTCTCTTTTCCTGATGATAGAAATGTTTACTGCCTTAGTATTTCAGAAATTGCATGATTATTCTAAAAGCCCTCAAACTGTGTATTTAGGGAAGGAAAGGTAGTGGTTTTTTTGTTCTGCAAAATTGAAATATTATTTATTTGGGGAATGGGGAAATCAACTACTTCATTGTTTTATTTTGGCACGTAGGGTTTATCTGTCAACTTCCAATTTCAAGAAAATACTGTTGTGAGTAGTTTTGTTTTACTAAACTTTTGTTTTGATGTGCTTTTTGTATAATATTTAACACTAAAATACCTTTGATTACATATACTGTAGGTGAAGTACATCAATTCGAAAGTGGTATTTTTGACCAAGGGTACACATTTTTTAAAAAATTGTGCTAGAAGATACTATTCAAAAATAGAATATGGCCTGCAACATCTTTTCTTGCAGATTTCTAGATAGAGCATGGAAATGGTTATTTGACAGAGTATTTATTTATTGATTCTACTTCTACACCACTGAATCAATAATGACTTAGTATGAATACAGAGTAAAGCATCCAAACCATCCATAACAGGAAAAATGTCTATGGTAAATGTAAATAAATTAAAACAACTAATAACTAATCAATACTGCAATGCAGAGGAAAACAGCAATAATATGGTGGTGAAAGTTAAATAAAACAATAACGAAAAGAATGTCAACAGTTAATAAAAATAGTTAAAACTGAAATAATTTAAGGTAGTGATAAGAAGTCCTTCAACCAAATCCTTTTTAGGAAAATTCAATTTTCAGTAGCTTTTTGAAAATTAAAAGGATGGAACAAGCCTTTTATTCTAAGTTGAAGGTATTCTACAAAGCTAGATCAGAAACAGATCCTCCTGACCTCTTTTTCCTTTACTTCAAAGAAACTAAAGAATGACCCAAAACTTTTTTGGGGGGTGGGGTGGAGGAGAGAAGAATTAATTCCCAAGCTAATGTTTCTCAATTCTCCTCTCATGAAAGAAAGGCACCCTGCAGTGGACTAGATGTAAAAGTCACGACTTGATTGTAAGAAAAGATTTGACTATGACCTTAATGTCCTGTAATCCTAAAAAAAGATTCACCCTGGAAGTCTTTACAAGAGTTACAAGAGTCCTTGCTCTCATAGGTATCAATGAAGAGAATGCATCCATGTTCCTCACCAGAGTTCAACTTTGGATATGCTAAGGTAAGACCATGAAAATGACCTTGCTTGATGTCCTAAAAGCCTATGCGAAGAAATCTTCTCCATGAATTGTCAGCACTGAGTTAGATAAGTGTCAACAGCAATCAAGGTGGGTGGGACTTAATTCATTTATGACTATGTAGCAATTTTAGGCTGAGTCCTTTTTTCACCTCTCTCTCCAGTTCTGCCATTCCTCCTTCTATGCCTAGTGACTCTGTTGCAGGTTTAATTTGATAAAACGGTGTGACCTTGCTTTGGTATTTTGTCTTTCAGATTATTTTAAAGCCTCCTATCTTTACTGGATACCATAGTTCATCTTGCTATTCAGTTATCACAAGTCCTAGTTTAGAATCTGTTGCTATTACGTGTTTCCCCGAAAATAAGACAGGGTCTTATTTTCTTTTGACCCCAGAAATAAGCACTTGGCTTTATTTTTGGGGAGGTCTTATTATTTTTGAGGTGCAGGAGGCAGCAAGTGTGTCACCTCATGGCTGCTGCCATGTTGCAATATTTTTGGGGAGGGCTTATTATCCGAGGAGGTCTTTGTTAAGTATTGGTTAATTATTCTTGCTGTCAGTAACACCCTCTGGCTCTCTGATTGGCTGAGAGCTCCAGAGGGTGTTGCCGACGTAATGTTATTGTTGATTGGCCGAGGGACTGACGTCAGCTGTTGCTGTCTCGTCCCTGGCCGGTGATTGGTTTAAAAATAGTATAAATACCTTGGCGCGAGTTTTCGTTCTTTGAATCGCCTGCACTGAATAAAGAGTTCTGTTAAGTTGAAACCCTGGCTTCGCGTCGTCCCTCCGTCAATACTTAAAACTGGCGACGAAGGTGGGATTCGGCGATTCCACGCAAGCCTAGGTTAAGAACAGAGAAATTATTTCAGCTAGCTGCTGTAAGTCGCTGTCCGCGCCAGCACCGAACGCTGAGGGAAAAATTTCCTGTCACGATCTCAGTCACTCCGCTCCTCACAAGTGAGCTTAATCAATATGAATCCATTACCGCCTTTCGCTCCTTTCGGCTCCGCCGGTGAATCCTGGGAAGGATTCATGGAGCGCTTTGAAACTTATTTAATCGCTACCAAAAATCAGGCTCAAACGGATGAGGAGAAGTGCAGCTTCTTTTTATCATGCTGCGAACCCTCAATGTTTGCCTCAGCCCGAGCTATGGCTGCTCCCAGACCCGCATACAAATTGGGCTGGGACAACTTGATGGCGAAATTGAAGGGGCACTATGCCCCAACACCGTCCAAAATTGCCCGCAGCTTCGCGTTCAGGAGACGAGTACAGAAGCCGGGGGAGACTATCAGTCAATTTTTGGAAGCGCTGCGCACTGTGGCGGCCCAGTGCGATTTTTCGAACCTAGAAGAAAATCTAGTCGAACAGTTTGTGTGCGGAGTGCGGGATGTACACTTAAGAAGCCGCATGTTCCGCCATCACGACATTACACTTCTCCAGGCAGTCGAGATCGCCAGAGCAGCTGAGCTCTCTGAGCAATCAACAGCAGATTTGGAGAGGCTACAGCTGTCAACTAACCCGGCACCGGCCTCACAAGTGCATGACATTGACTATGATGATTTTACACCTTGTGAGGTCCGGGAGCAAGACAACATCGACCAAGTCCGTGCCCAACCACGGCGGAAGCCACCTGCTCTATCTACAGCCGCACCGCAAAACGCCAGGGTGCCTTGCCTTAGCTGCGGAGGCCGCCACGACCGCCAAACTTGCCAATTCAAAAACGCAATCTGCCGCCGTTGTCAGAGGCAGGGGCACCTCGCCCAAGTGTGCCGAGCCTCTTTGCCGGCCCCTGCCTTCTTCCAAGCTACTGAGAGAACCAAGCAGCAACAGCGCCGCCAGCAGCCCACGAAACCAGCTCGCAGAGGAGATGACTGCCACACTGTTTCCGAACCGCAGGAAGTGGAGACTTCCATCAATCAGGCCTCTTCAGGCAACCGAAAAATTACAGCCAATGTCCACCTGGCAGGTCAGCCTTGCCAGATGGAGGTGGACTCTGGCTCCTCCCGATCGTTATTGTCATGGGACATGTTCTCCTATCTCTGCCCTACAGTTTCCCAAAATAAGTTAGCCCCCTCCCGGGTACTCTTAAGGGATTACCAAGGAAAGTTGATCCCTGTTCTGGGATCCTTTCCTATTCCCGTTAGGTATGGCAAGTTTGAGGGAGAGCTGCCAATCATCATTGTTAAAAATGATTTGCCGGCTCTTCTTGGCCTTGACTGGTTTGAGGCACTGGGACTGTCCATTGGGGGGGTACACCAAGTAAAAACTTCAACAATTGAGGACGTCCTACAGGAGTTCTCTGATGTGTTGATGGGCAGGCGTCTGCGGACTCCCCTGGATAGGCTTCATCCGCTCTATTCAGGGGATCAGCCGAGCAATCTGGGGGTCCTCCCTCCCCGGTCCTTTAAGCTAGGGGATCTAGTGTGGGCTCGGTCTTTTACGGGGGAACCAAAATGGGTGCCTGGTGCTATCGTTGCCCTGACCGGCCCCTGTTCTTTCAGGGTCCAATTGGCTGATGGATCCCAATGGAGACGCCACCTGGATCAATTGAGGAGGCGTCTCCCGTCGCAGGCTAGTGGCCGCGAACCCCTGAGCGACAACACTGCAGCACCGGGGTTGCAATGTGAAGCCTTCGCCACTCCAGGCCTCAATCTGCACCAAGCACAAAGCCCTCAATCCGAGAGACCACAGCCATGGGCCTTTGCCACACCAGGCCCCCTCCTGCTTCAACAACAACAGCGTTCTCAAACCGGCGGTCCGCAAACGAGGGCCTTCGCCACACCAGGCCCTGCTTACCCAAGCGCCACCCAAAGGGACGCCAGCCCAACAGCTCAATCCGAGGAAGTTGCCCAGAGGATTCCCCCCACGACAAGTGACGCGCCCCCACGGCTACACCTACCGTTACAGTTGAGCCCGCCTTCTGGGCCTTTCCGAAAGGGCGTGCCTCGGAGCTACACTCCCTTCGGGGAGGAGCTACCACGAGGAGGTCCTCCTCCGCCGACGACTTCCCCTGCAATGAGAAGATCTGGGCGGGTCCGGCGCCGCCCTGCGTACCTTAAGGACTACGCATGCTCCGTTTCGGGCATGCGCAGAACTGGGGGGAAGGGGTGTTAAGTATTGGTTAATTATTCTTGCTGTCAGTAACACCCTCTGGCTCTCTGATTGGCTGAGAGCTCCAGAGGGTGTTGCCGACGTAATGTTATTGTTGATTGGCCGAGGGACTGACGTCAGCTGTTGCTGTCTCGTCCCTGGCCGGTGATTGGTTTAAAAATAGTATAAATACCTTGGCGCGAGTTTTCGTTCTTTGAATCGCCTGCACTGAATAAAGAGTTCTGTTAAGTTGAAACCCTGGCTTCGCGTCGTCCCTCCGTCAATACTTAAAAGTCTTATTTACATGGAAACAGGGTATATAGAAGCATGGCATCTTGTGCTTGGCACATGCCTATAGGTTTCAGCTTCTTTGGAGTTCATGATCTGTAAAAGTTTTGTTTTACGTTGCCCTTGTGATTGGCAGCACAAATTAAAGTGCATACACCTCTTGATCAATGCCCACATGTTTTTGTGCTAACAGTTCCTATCCATCCTGAGTGCATCCTTAATGTTCAAACCCCTTGCAATGTGTCAAGTCTGACCTTGTCAGTACATGCTCTATAAACATATACTGGGTAGAGGAGTATACTTTTGATAAACTATTGCAAGTAATTATTGGATATATAAGCAACACTTTGAGGCTCATTTGGGCTCACATCCCCTGTCTAGAACCCAGCATGGAGACATTCTCCAATATTGTTGTATGCCTTTCAGCTATAAGAATTTGAACAAAGAAACGTATCAACCTATATAGAATTTATATTCTCAGTATAAGATTTTCTGTACAAAGAAAATATTTGTTTTTTCTACATTGTTAATCAGAATAGTTTTAATGTGGTGTCTGGTTTTTTTTTTGTGATAACAAATGTTTTCTTAAGCATATTAACATTTAGTAAATGTATACGTATATACACTTAACTGCTTCCTGAAGCCACAGTTTTTGGCCAAAGTCAAAGTTGATAGATGGTTAATAGGAAAACAGTCATTTACATTTAAATCTGAAATTGTCAAATGGATCTGGTAGACAATAAGAGGTATTTTGAACGTTCAAAGGTGGACTTGTGATCAGAACGCTCTTCCACTGTTCATCTCTAAAAAGTGGTACATAAGGCATGGTCTAATCTAGTATTTAACCATCAGGAATGAGCAAGAGAAAGAAAGAAAAAGTTCCCATGAAACATCCTGTGAATTGTCTTAGTTATCACACCTTAAATTTGATGACGATTCTCCTTCCATTTTTACAAAATATGAATGGCCTTCTCCAAGTAGGAAATAGAGTTTCAGCACAGTTGGAATTTAGACCCCTTCTTTTATCTTTTGTGAAAAATCCTGTCCCCCCCCCCCCCCCACAATCTGCAGTAGGCAAACGTTTGTTAATACAATTATTTATCTCAACCAGAAGACTTCTATATGTGCTTCAATTGATGACAAATGAAAGTGCAAAGTTCTTATCTTCTGATCAGTTTCCTATGATGAACCTACAAAGGAACTTGAGTCTATTAGTTCAGCAACCAGCTGCTTCAGCACTATTGAAAATTAAGCAAGGTTTGACCAGATTTTGAGAGCATAACTCAGTAGTAGCTATTGAAAACTAATTAAAAAAATATGTGTGTACTTGGTTTTAAATATTCATGTTATTGAACCATTTCCACTAATGGCACAAATGACAACATAATATCTGACTGTAACAGTTGGCGGAAGCCATTTTCAAATAGCAGTTGAACAAACAAAGATGAATTTTAATTTGCAGTGCCGGCTGAGCTGTAATAAAAAGTTACATTCCAACTGTGAAAAAAAGAATGCAACACAGTTTGCTGTATTCTTATTTACAGATGTGAATCCTTCATTTCTTATACAATCTCATCTGTATCCATGTTAGAGATTTTTAAATAAAAAAGCAGCCATTATGGAATTGGAGAGGTGTATCATTGGGGCAGTAAAATCTATTTATATAGTGCCATTTCTTAGAATTTCATTTATGACTTTCTTATTAAGGTTTACAAATGACAACTGTGCAGGTGACAATGACACATCTGACTTTTTATGACTGAGATTCTGAAGCAACATAGATGGGATTTAGGCAGGAACACTGAATTTCAAATAATCAGGAATCCAATTATTTCTAATTATTGTGTGTTACCAAAACCTTCCACATTTTGTTGAATAGAATAGAATAGAATAGAATTCTTTATTGGCCGAGCATGATTGGACACACAAGGAATTTGTCTTTGGTGCATATGCTCTCAGTTTATATAAAAGAAAAGATACATTCATCATGAATCATAAGGTACTTAATGATAGTCATATAAGCAGTCAAATCATACTAGGAAACCAGGAAACCATCAATATAAATCTTAAAGATACAAGCAACAAAGTTAGCCATATAGTCATAAGTGAGAGGAGATAGGTGATAGGAACGATGAGAAGATTAATAATAATAGTAATGCCGACTTAATAAATTATTTGACAGTGTTGAGGGAAATTATTTGTTTAGCAGAGTGATGGCGTTCAGGAAAAAAATGTTCTTGTGTCTAGTTGTTCTGGTGTGCAGTGCCCTATAGTGTTGTTTTGAAGGTAGGAGTTGAAACAATTTATGTCCAGGATGCGAAGGGTCTGTAAATATTTTCACAGCCATCTTTTTGACTCGTGCAGTATACGGGTCCTCAATGGAAGGCAGATTGGTAGCAATTGTTTTTTCTGCAGTTCTAATTATCTTCTGAAGTCTGTGTCTGTCTTCTTGGATTGCAGAGCCAAACCAGACAGTTATAGAGGTGCAGATGACAGACTCAATAATTCCCTCTGTTGGATAGATAATAAAATTCATTTCATTATTCTTATCTCCCACCTACTCTAAAAGAAGGGGAAAATGTGAAATTCTCAAGAGAGAAAGAACATGGAGATCTATTTTCATTTTAAAGTGGCTGAGTATATATGTGCGTTTAGCTCCCCTGTTTTATTAGAGATTACAACTTCTCTCACTTCCCATGTTTTCACTAGATTCCAAGGAGAGTGATCATAAAAGGATTGCTCCCTTGGGTATTCTCAGATTAAGAAACCAGGGCAGGCAATTTGAGTTCAGAGAAGAAGGCAAAATGTGCAATAAGAAATCTTTGGAAAAAATGTACCTTGGGGATGAGATAGCAAAAAAGAAGCTTTGCTTTCAAGAGAAGAAAACTTTTGGAATATTGAAGACAGATTTTGACATAATATTACATTTAAGATGTTTCTAGAACAGGACAACATTCACAGCATCTACTTCGGCCAGTCTGAAACCCCCATAGTATGTGCTAAAGGTCACCCGGGGTCAATGATTCTAGGCTGTAGACTATCTAGAGCCATGGTGGCTCAGTGGTTAGAATGCGGTACTGCAGGTTACTTCGGCTGACTGCCAACTGCCAGAAAGTTGGCAGTTTCAATCTCACCAGCTCAAGGTTGCTTCAGCCTTCCATCTTTCTGAGGTTGATAAAATGAAGACCCAGATTGTTGGGTGCGAGATGCTGACTCTGCAAACCACTCAGAGAGGGCTATAAAGCACTGTGAAACAGTATATAAGTTTAAGTGCTATTGCTATCTTGAATATTATGTCAACATTCTCTAATTTTTTGTGTCCTTCAGAGGTGTGGACTTCAACTCCCAGAATTGTCAGAATTGCCATACCTGCTGAGGAATTCTGGGAGTTTAAAACCACACACGTGGAAGTTACCAAAGTTAACAAAAGCTAAACCAAACTCAAACAAATCAGGTAATATTGTGAGATGAACATTCACTAATTTGGCAGATGCATTAAGACATAAGATAGGTCCAATACTCAGACCATGGATTCAGGTACTGCACTTTTTATTCCAGTGCCCATTGCACTATCAAGAGTTAAAATGTTTGCTACAATTTTCTCCTCCACCCCAATCTGTCCCCCTTCCCCTCCGGTTCTGGCACTGTTCTTTAAATTACATAATTTCTCAAAGTGATGTCTGTGATAGGCCCCCCACAAGACATTAGTGCGGGGAAAACCAAATAGAGAGGTCATGAAAGGTAATGAAATGATGCTGTGATGTGAAGACAGGTGAAACAGAACATTTACTAGAAATCTGTGGAGCTGGAATTAGCCACTCTGCAGAAATGAGCTACATTTATCAGGCCAATGATAATCATCTTGCAAGGTCACTATGAAATGGAAGACATGGAGAATGCTAACAGAGAAAGATGCTCCTAGATTTTTGTAGATTCGTTGAGGTCTCTGGAAGGGTAATTACCAATAAAGGAATCTTTTTTTTTCATTTTCTTTGGTTAAAATTCCCTAAGTTCTTCTTTACTTTTTGCAGTTTGTAAACCCCTCTTTCTATTTCATTTTTCTCTGATTTTATAAGTAGTCATTAAAAAAATGTAAATGTACAGAAATAATATTAGTATAGGAAATTTAACATGCTCAGCCCTAGATAGGTAGTATCAATGGCTTCACTTCTTTTAATTATGCCTGCTGTGTAGTACTGCTATCAGTGGTGAAATTCATTTTTTTTTACTACCGGTTCTGTGGGCATGGCTTGGGGGGCGTGACAGAGAAAGGAAAGTGCAAAATCTCCATTTCAACCGCACTCCAAGGCAAGGATTGCAAAATCTCCATTCCCACCCCACTCTGAGGCCAGTCAGAGGTGGTATTTGCCAGTTCTCCAAACTACTCAAAATTTCTGCTACCAGTTCTCCAGAACCTGTGAGAACCTGCTGGAATGAGGTGGCAGGTAAATATGGTGAAATATGAACAATACTGTATTCAGAGTCAGAAATGTTTTTCAGCATAGACATATCAGAAATCACAATTAGGCAGGTGAGATGGTGACTTCATGAGGTTGATAGTGGAGTATAAGTATGGAGTAAATATGGAGGAGTAAGTAGAGAAATGTGAAAGCTCCAGCAATAATTTTGTCAAATCTCCTAATAAAGTCTATCATACGGTGACCAGGTCTACATATCATCAATCTCTGGAAAGCCATAAACTTAGTGTTCATTTCACACGTGACCCGTCAAAACCGCGGAGGACAAAATCGCGCTCGACGAAAGCGCGCATTTGACGTCATAACAGCGTGACGAAAAAAATTAAAAATTGAAATAAAATTAAAATTAAAGCAAGCTGATTCACATAAAGGTAAGGGTAAGGTTTAGGGTTAGGGTTAGGGTTAGGTTAAGGGTTAGGGTTAGGTTTAGAGCGTTAGGGTTACGTTTAGCGTTAGGTTAAGGGTTAGTGTTAGGTTTAGCGTTAGGTTAAGGGTTACGTTTAGGGTTAGATTTAGGGTTAGGTTAAGGGTTAGGTTTAGGGTTAGGTTTAGGGTTAGGTTTAAGGTTAGGTTTAGGGTTAGGTTTGGGGGGGTTAGGGTAAGGTTTTCACTTTATTTTTACATTTTTCGATCACAGCCCGATGTTTTCGTCGCGCTGTGATGACGTCAAATGCGCGCTTTCGTCGAGCGTGATTTTGTCCTCCGGGGTTTTGTGGTGGAACCCATTTCACAATCTCACCAAAGGAAGGAATTACAGAAGCAATGAAACTGTCAATCCAGACTTGGCTGAATTATCTAATGATTTACATTTTGGTAGCTGTTTTCCTCAATGTGATGTTTTCAAAACCATTCTTTTTCTATTGTGAACATTAACTGCATTTTCTCCCCCTGTTGCATGCATTCATGTGAATATATTTTTCTGATAACATATATTTATGAATGAACCCTTATAGTAGTCTCAGAGATAAACATACTTCAGATTTGTCAACATACTGGATAGGTTCAAAGTCACTATATTTTTTAAAATGTCCTACAGTAATGGATTCTTCTTATCCCCCTATTCAATATACAAAATGATGAGAAAGCCTCATGTTATTTTTTTCTCTGTGCCTGATTCCTATTTGTTCCTGAGAAAGAAGAGGGCAGTCAGTAATCTATATTTTACTTTTTTATTCCATCTTGTTTGGAAGATACAACTTCCATAGCCAAACTTTGAAATCCAGGGAAATACTCACATAACCTAGTCCAGGGGTCAGCAACCATGGTTCTGGAGCAGTGGTGGGTTTCAACAATTGTTCGAACCTACTCTGTGGTATGGCCTCCTTTGTGGGAGTGGCTTGCCACCCATGTGACCGGATGGGAGTGGCTTGCCGCCCATGTGACCAGATATGAAGATGCCGATGACACTTGTCAGAACCACCTTAAATTACCTCACACACAGAACTGGCATGCATAAGAATATGATGTAAACTTGTTTTTTAAAAGGCATCTTTGGTTTGCGTTAAAGCAACTTCAACAGGCGCAATGTTCCGATTGCACCACAAACGCAGTAGTCATCCTTACCTTTCACAGAGGCACTGAGTTTTATAAATATGAGCATGATAGTGTAGAATAATCATATCCAAGGACCAGTGGTGGGTTTCAAAAATTTTTGGACCCTCTTCTGTAGGTGTGGCCTGCTTTCCAGGTCCACTGGTGGAACCTCTTCTAACTGGTTCGGTAGATTTGACGAACCGGTTCTACGGAATAGGTGCGAACTGGTAGGAACCTACCTCTGCTCTGGAACCACAGGTGGCTCTTTCATCCTTCTATTGTGGCATCCTATCACTCAAGATATGTGTCACAACTGTGATACCCACTGGCACCCAATTTATTGAGCTTCTTGACCCCCAGTAGGCCAACCATGGATAAATCCAAGAAAAGAAAAGTTTCAGATGAAAACAGAATGCTTAATTCTACTACATATGCTAGTTTTGTACCCGTTCAGGAAATAGTCAGGCACGGGAAGGGTTTTGTGGCTCCCAGTGTTTTCTTTTCTGTGGGAAATGGGTCCAAATGCCTCTTTGAGTGCTTAAGTTTGCTGACCCCTGACCTAGTCTGGTTCATCTTCAAAAAGGACACTGGATTATATAGCAATAGTAATAGAATGTAGACTTGCCTACTACGTCATAGGGCTTTACAGCACTCTCTGAAGAGTTTACAATGTCAGCGTATCTTCCCAACAATCTGGGTCCTTGTTTTATCAACCCTGGAAGGATGGAAAGGTGAGTCAACCTTGAGCTGGTCAGAATTGAACTTCTGAGAGTGGTCAGAGTTTGCCTGTAATGCTGCATTCTAATTACTGTGCCACCACAATGAGAGTTAAGGAGAAAACCAGACATGTATTTCTATATGGGCTGGATATACTCAATACTTAATTAGCAGTGCCAAATGCTAACTATTGTTGCCTGAGTTTTAAATCTAGTTCCAGACGCAACATTTGGTTTACTTGGTCATAGCTGAAAATGATGGAAAATGTACTTTTGCATTAAAAACACTCATAGGCACAAATATATGCTACGTGTCTTAAGAAGCAATCCCTACTGATATCACCCTCTTGTACAATTACAATGAGATTCTGCGATGGGACAATTGCAAAAGGGGGATATTCTTTTCAGCCTTTGACTAGCTTGACAAGCTAGTTTCAAATCATTACGCAGAAAAGTAAAGAGAGGGACTTTCTATTAGGCAGTTCCACTTCTCCCCCTCCCAGCTCCACAAAGGAAAAGAAATATCTTTCAGCAGCCATTTTCTTCCTAGAGTTCTTCATTTGAAAAGAATCTTATACATTCCAACTTTTTTCTCTGGTGTCAAAGGGTCTGTGCCATGCATTTATGAGGCCTCGTGGGTGTCCTTTCAATGTAATAGAGCTAAAAATGCATTCAGAAGGTTAAAGCCAAGCAAGGGCTTTAAAAAAGTGCTTTTCAAAGGAGAAATGTTGTGTGCTGCTGAAAGAAATACTGAGTTCTTAATGCACTTTAAAAAAATCATGGTTTTTTTAAAACAAATCTGTTTGCCCTCTCTGCAAGTATGTAATGAACTGTAAAAGAATAAGACAGGAAGTTAAGCATTTTGGTATCAAACAATTGCATTTGATAGCATATGGAACTTTTGATTATCAAGGATATAAGGTAAAAGTGAAGGTTTCCTTCCCACATATGTGCTAGTCATTCCTGACTCTAGGGGGCAGTGCTCATCTTCGTTTCAAAGCCAAAGAGCCAGCACTGTTTGAAGACCTCTCCGTGGTCATGTGGCTGGCATGACTAAATGCTGAAGCTGCATGGGATGCTGTTACCTTCCCACAAAGGTGGTTATTATTTTTTCTACTTGCATTTTTACATAGTATTTTACTGCTAGGTTGGCAGAAGTTGGGACAAGTAATGGGAGTTCATTCGTTATGTGGTGCTAGGGATTTGAACTGCCGAACTGCCGCCCTTTCTGATTGACAAGCTCAGTGTCTTAGCCACTGAGCCACCACATCCCTTATCAAGGATATCGGAAAGGATTATTATTGTTGTTATTATTATCATCATCATCATCATCATCATCATCATCATCATCATCATCATCATCCTTCTCCTCCTCCTCCTCCTCAGTCTAAAAAGCTAACCAAGTATTTATTTATTTTTTATTTTTTTTAGGTTCAAAAGTTTTATTTCTTTTAAGACAAACATTTCATCATTCCTCAATCAGTAAGACATCGAAGTACAATTTTTTGTATGTCAAAATAAATAATAATTTACCACCAAATTCTTGTCTAGCCAAATATATACCCCTCCCTCCCTCCCCCCTCCCCCCCAACCCCCCTCCTCCTTCCCCCCCGACTTCCCAGAACCCGTACACGGTATGGATTTTTAACAAACACAGTTTAAAATCTATTGAGAAAAAAAAGAAATAAAGAAATTAATAACATTCTACATTAACCTTAGCTTCTTCTTGCTGAACTAACTT